>NW_028122959.1:0-186324 GCF_965194805.1 Balaenoptera borealis
ATTACTTTAAAGGGTCTGCGTTTGCTCACCCAACCTCACCAAACCTCTCAGCCCCAAGAGTGTCCACCCTTATGACTCAATCAGCTGTGGGTCTAGAGATAGTCAATAAAGGTGGCATCCCAGCCCCTGAACGAATTCTGTATGAATTTCTCTCTCTTTCACTGTCTTTGTTTCACGGGTTTTTAAAAGTAATTGATTTTTATAATGGGGTTTAGCTGCTTTTCACTGCTGTGTTTATGCCGCTTTACACCCACTTGACTCACTTACAGAGGGATATCAATACATTGGTTTTAAGAGTCTTACTAGTCAGAAATATTCTTGGGCGGTGAACAGGGGGTGTTGAGTCCAGTTCACTGAGCAAGGAGTAGGTCTTGTCTATTACATATTGGGTTTATGGAACGGTATCTGAGCTAATTTGAAACCCTTGTTTTATGCATCACACCACCTCACCTTTCCCGTTAAGCAGCCATAGTGTGTCTTCTAAACGTGTGACGCTGTTCTGTTTTGTAATTCAGTTCAAGTGTAGCGGTTTTTACATTCCCTCTCTAAGTGATATCTTATGATAAGTGTCTTTTTCTGTGTGACTTATTTCACTTAGAATCGTCGTACCTAAATCCTCTCATCATGCTGCTACTAGCCTTATGACGTTGATTTCATGCCTGAGTGATATTCCATTGTACATAAGGACCACAACTTCTTTATCCATTTTTCTCTTTCCTGGGATATTTAAGGTGTAATGAAGTGGAGGTTCTTGTCAACAGAGCAGTCCTAAACTTTGGGGTGCCTGTGTCTTGCTGATTTTTAGTTTTCCCAATTTATATGCCCATGAGTGGAAGTGCCCTATGCTCTCTAAGCTGAGTGTTTTAGATGTTTCAGGACACACCGTACACTTCTCCAGAGTGGCTGTTGGCAATTTACATCCCGCCCATCAGCGTAGCAAGGCTCCCGTTTCTCCATGGCCTGTCCTGCATTTCTGGTTTTGACACTTTATTCAGCATGGCCCTTTTGACCGATGGGAAGCGAGACTTCTTTGTAGCGCTGATTTGCCTTTCCAGGTTGCTTGGTTGGCCAAAAAGGGCGTATGCGTTTTTTCCTGAATATATTCAGGAAAAAACGCATACGCCCTTTTTGGCCAAGGGCATCATGGTCGAGGATTTGCTGCTTTTCCTGTGCTTTAAAGGCGATTCGAATCTACCTCCTGAAATCTGTTTCCTGCAATTCTGCCTTGCTTTCTAATCCTCTTTGTTGCCTTCCCTCAATATATTTGTGGACGAGAGTTATCATTTCTAACTCTGCAGGTTTGTGAATTGCAGTGCCCCTGAGCTCCATTTTTCAACTCGCTTTCTTGGGAGCTGGCCGCAAAAGCGCAGGATTGCTTCAGGCCCTATTGTGGTTCCGGGCAGCAGGCTGAGCCTGTGGTTAATTCTTCTTCCTGATGGGAAAATAGAGTGACCTGTGCCTGTCCCCACACCTAGACCTAGTCTCTCATTGGTTCCCCCTCTTCCCGTTCATCCTCAGGACAAATTTGCAACCTGTACAGAACAGGAGGTTAAAGGTGCTCATTCTCCAAGGAGGGAGATTGCTAGTAAAGCGGCTGGAATGGCGAGCCCGAGCACAAGGAGATGAGAAATGAGGTGCGTTTTAGAAACCTTTCCCGATCACACGGTGTACCATCTTCTGGGTTTCTCATGCATGTTTTCGATGTAGGAAGATGCCCTTGAACCTGGAGATTTTGGACCCATGGGATGGGTACCACGCAGTATTACTTTAAAGGGTCTGCGTTTGCTCACCCAACCTCACCAAACCTCTCAGCCCGAAGAGTGTCCACCCTTATGTCTCAATCAGCTGTGGGTCTAGAGATGGTCAATAAATGTGGCATCCCAGCCCCTGAACGAATTCTGTATGAATTTCTCTCTCTTTCACTGTCTTTGTTTCACGGGTTTTTAAAAGTAATTGATTTTTATAATGGGGTTTAGCTGCTTTTCACTGCTGTGTTTATGCCGCTTTACACCCACTTGACTCACTTACAGAGGGATATCAATACATTGGTTTTAAGAGTCTTACTAGTCAGAAATATTCTTGGGCGGTGAACAGGGGGTGTTGAGTCCAGTTCACTGAGCAAGGAGTAGGTCTTGTCTATTACATATTGGGTTTATGGAACGGTATCTGAGCTAATTTGAAACCCTTGTTTTATGCATCACCCCACCTCACCTTTCCCGTTAAGCAGCCATAGTGTGTTTTCTAAACGTGTGACGCTGTTCTGTTTTGTAATTCAGTTCAAGTGTAGCGGATTTTACATTCCCTCTATAAGTGATATCTTACGATAAGTGTCTTTCTCTGTGACTTATTTCACTTAGAATCGTCGTACCTAAATCCACTCATCATGCTGCTACTAGCCTTATGACGTTGATTTCATGCCTGAGTGATATTCCATTGTACATAAGGACCACAACTTCTTTATCCATTTTTCTCTTTCCTGGGATATTTAAGGTGTAATGAAGTGGAGGTTCTTGTCAACAGAGCAGCCCTAAACTTTGGGGTGCCTGTGTCTTGCTGATTTTTAGTTTTCCCAATTTATACGCCCATGAGTGGAAGTGCCCTATGCTCTCTAAGCTGAGTTTTTTAGGTGTTTCAGGACACACCGTACACTTCTCCAGAGTGGCTGTTGGCAATTTACATCCCGCCCATCAGCGTAGCAAGGCTCCCGTTTCTCCATGGCCTGTCCTGCATTTCTGGTTTTGACACTTTATTCAGCATGGCCCTTTTGACCGATGGGAAGCGAGACTTCTTTGTAGCGCTGATTTGCCTTTCCAGGTTGCTTGCTTGGCCAAAAAGGGCGTATGCGTTTTTTCCTGAATATATTCAGGAAAAAACGCATACGCCCTTTTTGGCCAAGGGCATCATTGTCGAGGTTTTGCCGCTTTTCCTGTGCTTTAAAGGCGATTCGACTCTACCTCCTGAAATCAGTTTCCTGCAATTCTGCTATGCTTTCAAATCCTCTTCGTTGCCTTCCCTCAATATATTTGTGGACGAGAGTTACCATTTATAACTCTGCAGGTTTGTGAATTGCAGTGCCCCTGAGCTCCATTTTTCAACTCGCTTTTTTGGGAGCTGGCCGCAAAAGCACAGGATTGCTTCAGGCGCTGTTCTGCTTCCGGGCGGCAGGCTGAGCCTGTGGTTAATCCTTCTTCCTGATGGGAAAATAGAGTGACCTGTGCCTGTCCCCACACCTAGACCTAGTCTCTCATTGGTTCCCCCTCTTCCCGTTCATCCTCAGGACAAATTGCAACCTGTTCGGAACAGGAGGTTAAAGGTGCTGATTCTCCAAGGAGGGAGATTGCTAGTAAAGTGGCTGTAATGGCGAGCCCGAGCACAAGGAGATGAGAAATGAGGTGCGTTTTAGAAACCTTTCCCGATCACACGGTGTACCATCTTCTGGGTTTCTCATGCATGTTTTCGATGTAGGAAGATGCCCTTGAACCTGGAGATTTTGGACCCATGGGATGGATACCACGCAGTATTACTTTAAAGGGTCTGCGTTTGCTCACCCAACCTCACCAAACCTCTCAGCCCCAAGAGTGTCCACCCTTATGACTCAATCAGCTGTGGGTCTAGAGATAGTCAATAAAGGTGGCATCCCAGCCCCTGAACGAATTCTGTATGAATTTCTCTCTCTTTCACTGTCTTTGTTTCACGGGTTTTTAAAAGTAATTGATTTTTATAATGGGGTTTAGCTGCTTTTCACTGCTGTGTTTATGCCGCTTTACACCCACTTGACTCACTTACAGAGGGATATCAATACATTGGTTTTAAGAGTCTTACTAGTCAGAAATATTCTTGGGCGGTGAACAGGGGGTGTTGAGTCCAGTTCACTGAGCAAGGAGTAGGTCTTGTCTATTACATATTGGGTTTATGGAACGGTATCTGAGCTAATTTGAAACCGTTGTTTTATGCATCACACCACCTCACCTTTCCCGTTAAGCAGCCATAGTGTGTCTTCTAAACGTGTGACGCTGTTCTGTTTTGTAATTCAGTTCAAGTGTAGCGGTTTTTACATTCCCTCTCTAAGTGATATCTTATGATAAGTGTCTTTTTCTGTGTGACTTATTTCACTTAGAATCGTCGTACCTAAATCCTCTCATCATGCTGCTACTAGCCTTATGACGTTGATTTCATGCCTGAGTGATATTCCATTGTACATAAGGACCACAACTTCTTTATCCATTTTTCTCTTTCCTGGGATATTTAAGGTGTAATGAAGTGGAGGTTCTTGTCAACAGAGCAGCCCTAAACTTTGGGGTGCCTGTGTCTTGCTGATTTTTAGTTTTCCCAATTTATACGCCCATGAGTGGAAGTGCCCTATGCTCTCTAAGCTGAGTGTTTTAGATGTTTCAGGACACACCGTACACTTCTCCAGAGTGGCTGTTGGCAATTTACATCCCGCCCATCAGCGTAGCAAGCCTCCCATTTCTCCATGGCCTGTCCTGCATTTCTGGTTTTGACACTTTATTCAGCATGGCCCTTTTGACCGATGGGAAGCGAGACTTCTTTGTAGCGCTGATTTGCCTTTCCAGGTTGCTTGGTTGGCCAAAAAGGGCGTATGCGTTTTTTCCTGAATATATTCAGGAAAAAACGCATACGCCCTTTTTGGCCAAGGGCATCATGGTCGAGGTTTTGCCGCTTTTCCTGTGCTTTAAAGGCGATTCGAATCTACCTCCTGAAATCTGTTTCCTGCAATTCTGCCTTGCTTTCTAATCCTCTTTGTTGCCTTCCCTCAATATATTTGTGGACGAGAGTTATCATTTCTAACTCTGCAGGTTTGTGAATTGCAGTGCCCCTGAGCTCCATTTTTCAACTCGCTTTCTTGGGAGCTGGCCGCAAAAGCGAAGGATTGCTTCAGGCCCTATTGTGGTTCTGGGCGGCAGGCTGAGCCTGTGGTTAATTCTTCTTCCTGATGGGAAAATAGAGTGACCTGTGCCTGTCCCCACACCTAGACCTAGTCTCTCATTGGTTCCCCCTCTTCCCGTTCATCCTCAGGACAAATTTGCAACCTGTACAGAACAGGAGGTTAAAGGTGCTCATTCTCCAAGGAGGGAGATTGCTAGTAAAGCGGCTGGAATGGCGAGCCCGAGCACAAGGAGATGAGAAATGAGGTGCGTTTTAGAAACCTTTCCCGATCACACGGTGTACCATCTTCTGGGTTTCTCATGCATGTTTTCGATGTAGGAAGATGCCCTTGAACCTGGAGATTTTGGACCCATGGGATGGATACCACGCAGTATTACTTTAAAGGGTCTGCGTTTGCTCACCCAACCTCACCAAACCTCTCAGCCCCAAGAGTGTCCACCCTTATGACTCAATCAGCTGTGGGTCTAGAGATAGTCAATAAAGGTGGCATCCCAGCCCCTGAACGAATTCTGTATGAATTTCTCTCTCTTTCACTGTCTTTGTTTCACGGGTTTTTAAAAGTAATTGATTTTTATAATGGGGTTTAGCTGCTTTTCACTGCTGTGTTTATGCCGCTTTACACCCACTTGACTCACTTACAGAGGGATATCAATACATTGGTTTTAAGAGTCTTACTAGTCAGAAATATTCTTGGGCGGTGAACAGGGGGTGTTGAGTCCAGTTCACTGAGCAAGGAGTAGGTCTTGTCTATTACATATTGGGTTTATGGAACGGTATCTGAGCTAATTTGAAACCCTTGTTTTATGCATCACACCACCTCACCTTTCCCGTTAAGCAGCCATAGTGTGTCTTCTAAACGTGTGACGCTGTTCTGTTTTGTAATTCAGTTCAAGTGTAGCGGTTTTTACATTCCCTCTCTAAGTGATATCTTATGATAAGTGTCTTTTTCTGTGTGACTTATTTCACTTAGAATCGTCGTACCTAAATCCTCTCATCATGCTGCTACTAGCCTTATGACGTTGATTTCATGCCTGAGTGATATTCCATTGTACATAAGGACCACAACTTCTTTATCCATTTTTCTCTTTCCTGGGATATTTAAGGTGTAATGAAGTGGAGGTTCTTGTCAACAGAGCAGTCCTAAACTTTGGGGTGCCTGTGTCTTGCTGATTTTTAGTTTTCCCAATTTATATGCCCATGAGTGGAAGTGCCCTATGCTCTCTAAGCTGAGTGTTTTAGATGTTTCAGGACACACCGTACACTTCTCCAGAGTGGCTGTTGGCAATTTACATCCCGCCCATCAGCGTAGCAAGGCTCCCGTTTCTCCATGGCCTGTCCTGCATTTCTGGTTTTGACACTTTATTCAGCATGGCCCTTTTGACCGATGGGAAGCGAGACTTCTTTGTAGCGCTGATTTGCCTTTCCAGGTTGCTTGGTTGGCCAAAAAGGGCGTATGCGTTTTTTCCTGAATATATTCAGGAAAAAACGCATACGCCCTTTTTGGCCAAGGGCATCATGGTCGAGGATTTGCTGCTTTTCCTGTGCTTTAAAGGCGATTCGAATCTACCTCCTGAAATCTGTTTCCTGCAATTCTGCCTTGCTTTCTAATCCTCTTTGTTGCCTTCCCTCAATATATTTGTGGACGAGAGTTATCATTTCTAACTCTGCAGGTTTGTGAATTGCAGTGCCCCTGAGCTCCATTTTTCAACTCGCTTTCTTGGGAGCTGGCCGCAAAAGCGCAGGATTGCTTCAGGCCCTATTGTGGTTCCGGGCAGCAGGCTGAGCCTGTGGTTAATTCTTCTTCCTGATGGGAAAATAGAGTGACCTGTGCCTGTCCCCACACCTAGACCTAGTCTCTCATTGGTTCCCCCTCTTCCCGTTCATCCTCAGGACAAATTTGCAACCTGTACAGAACAGGAGGTTAAAGGTGCTCATTCTCCAAGGAGGGAGATTGCTAGTAAAGCGGCTGGAATGGCGAGCCCGAGCACAAGGAGATGAGAAATGAGGTGCGTTTTAGAAACCTTTCCCGATCACACGGTGTACCATCTTCTGGGTTTCTCATGCATGTTTTCGATGTAGGAAGATGCCCTTGAACCTGGAGATTTTGGACCCATGGGATGGGTACCACGCAGTATTACTTTAAAGGGTCTGCGTTTGCTCACCCAACCTCACCAAACCTCTCAGCCCGAAGAGTGTCCACCCTTATGTCTCAATCAGCTGTGGGTCTAGAGATGGTCAATAAATGTGGCATCCCAGCCCCTGAACGAATTCTGTATGAATTTCTCTCTCTTTCACTGTCTTTGTTTCACGGGTTTTTAAAAGTAATTGATTTTTATAATGGGGTTTAGCTGCTTTTCACTGCTGTGTTTATGCCGCTTTACACCCACTTGACTCACTTACAGAGAGATATCAATACATTGGTTTTAAGAGTCTTACTAGTCAGATATATTCTTGGGCGGTGAACAGGGGGTGTTGAATCCAGTTCACTGAGCAAGGAGTAGGTCTTGTCTGTTACATATTGGGTTTATGGAACAGTATCTGAGCTAATTTGAAACCCTTGTGTTATGCATCACCCCACCTCACCTTTCCCGTTAAGCAGCCATAGTGTGTCTTCTAAACGTGTGACGCTGTTCTGTTTTGTAATTCAGTTCAAGTGTAGCGGTTTTTACATTCCCTCTCTAAGTGATATCTTATGATAAGTGTCTTTTTCTGTGTGACTTATTTCACTTAGAATCGTCGTACCTAAATCCTCTCATCATGCTGCTACTAGCCTTATGACGTTAATTTCATGGCTGAGTGATATGCCATTGTACATAAGGACCACAACTTCCTTATCCATTTTTCTCTTTCCTGGGATATTTAAGGTGTAACGAAGTGGAGGTTCTTGTCAACAGAGCAGCCCTAAACTTTGGGGTTCCTGTGTCTTGCTGATTTTTAGTTTTCCCAATTTATACGCCCATGAGTGGAAGTGCCCTATGCTCTCTAAGCTGAGTTTTTTAGATGTTTCAGGACACACCGTACACTTCTCCAGAGTGGCTGTTGGCAATTTCCATCCCGCCCATCAGCGTAGCAAGGCTCCCGTTTCTCCATGGCCTGTCCTGCATTTCTGGTTTTGACACTTTATTCAGCATGGCCCTTTTGACCGATGGGAAGCGAGACTTCTTTGTAGCGCTGATTTGCCTTTCCAGGTTGCTTGGTTGGCCAAAAAGGGCGTATGCGTTTTTTCCTGAATATATTCAGGAAAAAACGCATACGCCCTTTTTGGCCAAGGGCATCATTGTCGAGGTTTTGCCACCTTTCCTGTGCTTTAAAGGCGATTCGACTCTACCTCCTGAAATCTGTTTCCTGCAATTCTGCTATGCTTTCAAATCCTCTTCGTTGCCTTCCCTCAATATATTTGTGGACGAGAGTTATCATTTCTAACTCTGCAGGTTTGTGAATTGCAGTGCCCCTGAGCTCGATTTTTCAACTCGCTTTTTTGGGAGCTGGCCGCAAAAGCACAGGATTGCTTCAGGCCCTCTTCTGCTTCCGGGTGGCAGGCTGAGCCTGTGGTTAATCCTTCTTCCTGATGGGAAAATAGAGTGACCTGTGCCTGTCCCCACACCTAGACCTAGTCTCTCATTGGTTCCCCCTCTTCCCGTTCATCCTCAGGACAAATTGCAACCTGTTCGGAACAGGAGGTTAAAGGTGCTGATTCTCCAATGAGGGAGATTGCTAGTAAAGTGGCTGTAATGGCGAGCCCGAGCACAAGGAGATGAGAAATGAGGAGCGTTTTAGAAACCTTTCCCGATCACACGGTGTACCGTCTTCTGGGTTTCTCATGCATGTTTTCGATGTAGGAAGATGCCCTTGAACCTGGAGATTTTGGACCCATGGGATGGGTACCACGCAGTATTACTTTAAAGGGTCTGCGTTTGCTCACCCAACCTCACCAAACCTCTCAGCCCCAAGAGTGTCCACCCTTATGACTCAATCAGCTGTGGGTCTAGAGATAGTCAATAAAGGTGGCATCCCAGCCCCTGAACGAATTCTGTATGAATTTCTCTCTCTTTCACTGTCTTTGTTTCACGGGTTTTTAAAAGTAATTGATTTTTATAATGGGGTTTAGCTGCTTTTCACTGCTGTGTTTATGCCGCTTTACACCCACTTGACTCACTTACAGAGGGATATCAATACATTGGTTTTAAGAGTCTTACTAGTCAGAAATATTCTTGGGCGGTGAACAGGGGGTGTTGAGTCCAGTTCCCTGAGCAAGGAGTAGGTCTTGTCTATTACATATTGGGTTTATGGAACGGTATCTGAGCTAATTTGAAACCCTTGTTTTATGCATCACCCCACCTCACCTTTCCCGTTAAGCAGCCATAGTGTGTTTTCTAAACGTGTGACGCTGTTCTGTTTTGTAATTCAGTTCAAGTGTAGCGGATTTTACATTCCCTCTATAAGTGATATCTTACGATAAGTGTCTTTCTCTGTGACTTATTTCACTTAGAATCGTCGTACCTAAATCCACTCATCATGCTGCTACTAGCCTTATGACGTTGATTTCATGCCTGAGTGATATTCCATTGTACATAAGGACCACAACTTCTTTATCCATTTTTCTCTTTCCTGGGATATTTAAGGTGTAATGAAGTGGAGGTTCTTGTCAACAGAGCAGCCCTAAACTTTGGGGTGCCTGTGTCTTGCTGATTTTTAGTTTTCCCAATTTATACGCCCATGAGTGGAAGTGCCCTATGCTCTCTAAGCTGAGTTTTTTAGGTGTTTCAGGACACACCGTACACTTCTCCAGAGTGGCTGTTGGCAATTTACATCCCGCCCATCAGCGTAGCAAGGCTCCCGTTTCTCCATGGCCTGTCCTGCATTTCTGGTTTTGACACTTTATTCAGCATGGCCCTTTTGACCGATGGGAAGCGAGACTTCTTTGTAGCGCTGATTTGCCTTTCCAGGTTGCTTGCTTGGCCAAAAAGGGCGTATGCGTTTTTTCCTGAATATATTCAGGAAAAAACGCATACGCCCTTTTTGGCCAAGGGCATCATTGTCGAGGTTTTGCCGCTTTTCCTGTGCTTTAAAGGCGATTCGACTCTACCTCCTGAAATCAGTTTCCTGCAATTCTGCTATGCTTTCAAATCCTCTTCGTTGCCTTCCCTCAATATATTTGTGGACGAGAGTTACCATTTATAACTCTGCAGGTTTGTGAATTGCAGTGCCCCTGAGCTCCATTTTTCAACTCGCTTTTTTGGGAGCTGGCCGCAAAAGCACAGGATTGCTTCAGGCGCTGTTCTGCTTCCGGGCGGCAGGCTGAGCCTGTGGTTAATCCTTCTTCCTGATGGGAAAATAGAGTGACATGTGGCTGTCCCAACACCTAGAGCAAGTCTCTCATTGGTTCCCCCTCTTCCCGTTTATCCTCAGGACAAATTGCAACCTGAACGGAACAGAAGGTTAAAGGGGCTGATTCTCCAAGGAGGGAGATTGCTAGTAAAGCGGCTGTAATGGCCAACCCCAGCACAAGGAGATGAGAAATGAGGTGCGTTTTAGAAACCTTTCCCGATCACACGGTGTACCATCTTCTGGGTTTCTCATGCATGTTTTCGATGTAGGAAGATGCCCTTGAACCTGGAGATTTTGGACCCATGGGATGGATACCACGCAGTATTACTTTAAAGGGTCTGCGTTTGCTCACCCAACCTCACCAAACCTCTCAGCCCCAAGAGTGTCCACCCTTATGACTCAATCAGCTGTGGGTCTAGAGATGGTCAATAAAGGTGGCATCCCTACCCCTGAACGAATTCTGTATGAATTTCTCTCTCTTTCACTGTCTTTGTTTCACGGGTTTTTAAAAGTAATTGATTTTTATAATGGGGTTTAGCTGCTTTTCACTGCTGTGTTTATGCCGCTTTACACCCACTTGACTCACTTACAGAGGGATATCAATACATTGGTTTTAAGAGTCTTACTAGTCAGAAATATTCTTGGGCGGTGAACAGGGGGTGTTGAGTCCAGTTCACTGAGCAAGGAGTAGGTCTTGTCTATTACATATTGGGTTTATGGAACGGTATCTGAGCTAATTTGAAACCCTTGTTTTATGCATCACACCACCTCACCTTTCCCGTTAAGCAGCCATAGTGTGTCTTCTAAACGTGTGACGCTGTTCTGTTTTGTAATTCAGTTCAAGTGTAGCGGTTTTTACATTCCCTCTCTAAGTGATATCTTATGATAAGTGTCTTTTTCTGTGTGACTTATTTCACTTAGAATCGTCGTACCTAAATCCTCTCATCATGCTGCTACTAGCCTTATGACGTTGATTTCATGCCTGAGTGATATTCCATTGTACATAAGGACCACAACTTCTTTATCCATTTTTCTCTTTCCTGGGATATTTAAGGTGTAATGAAGTGGAGGTTCTTGTCAACAGAGCAGTCCTAAACTTTGGGGTGCCTGTGTCTTGCTGATTTTTAGTTTTCCCAATTTATACGCCCATGAGTGGAAGTGCCCTATGCTCTCTAAGCTGAGTGTTTTAGATGTTTCAGGACACACCGTACACTTCTCCAGAGTGGCTGTTGGCAATTTACATCCCGCCCATCAGCGTAGCAAGGCTCCCGTTTCTCCATGGCCTGTCCTGCATTTCTGGTTTTGACACTTTATTCAGCATGGCCCTTTTGACCGATGGGAAGCGAGACTTCTTTGTAGCGCTGATTTGCCTTTCCAGGTTGCTTGGTTGGCCAAAAAGGGCGTATGCGTTTTTTCCTGAATATATTCAGGAAAAAACGCATACGCCCTTTTTGGCCAAGGGCATCATGGTCGAGGATTTGCTGCTTTTCCTGTGCTTTAAAGGCGATTCGAATCTACCTCCTGAAATCTGTTTCCTGCAATTCTGCCTTGCTTTCTAATCCTCTTTGTTGCCTTCCCTCAATATATTTGTGGACGAGAGTTATCATTTCTAACTCTGCAGGTTTGTGAATTGCAGTGCCCCTGAGCTCCATTTTTCAACTCGCTTTCTTGGGAGCTGGCCGCAAAAGCGCAGGATTGCTTCAGGCCCTATTGTGGTTCCGGGCGGCAGGCTGAGCCTGTGGTTAATTCTTCTTCCTGATGGGAAAATAGAGTGACCTGTGCCTGTCCCCACACCTAGACCTAGTCTCTCATTGGTTCCCCCTCTTCCCGTTCATCCTCAGGACAAATTTGTAACCTGTACAGAACAGGAGGTTAAAGGTGCTCATTCTCCAAGGAGGGAGATTGCTAGTAAAGCGGCTGGAATGGCGAGCCCGAGCACAAGGAGATGAGAAATGAGGTGCGTTTTAGAAACCTTTCCCGATCACACGGTGTACCATCTTCTGGGTTTCTCATGCATGTTTTCGATGTAGGAAGATGCCCTTGAACCTGGAGATTTTGGACCCATGGGATGGATACCACGCAGTATTACTTTAAAGGGTCTGCGTTTGCTCACCCAACCTCACCAAACCTCTCAGCCCCAAGAGTGTCCACCCTTATGACTCAATCAGCTGTGGGTCTAGAGATAGTCAATAAAGGTGGCATCCCAGCCCCTGAACGAATTCTGTATGAATTTCTCTCTCTTTCACTGTCTTTGTTTCACGGGTTTTTAAAAGTAATTGATTTTTATAATGGGGTTTAGCTGCTTTTCACTGCTGTGTTTATGCCGCTTTACACCCACTTGACTCACTTACAGAGGGATATCAATACATTGGTTTTAAGAGTCTTACTAGTCAGAAATATTCTTGGGCGGTGAACAGGGGGTGTTGAGTCCAGTTCACTGAGCAAGGAGTAGGTCTTGTCTATTACATATTGGGTTTATGGAACGGTATCTGAGCTAATTTGAAACCCTTGTTTTATGCATCACCCCACCTCACCTTTCCCGTTAAGCAGCCATAGTGTGTTTTCTAAACGTGTGACGCTGTTCTGTTTTGTAGTTCAGTTCAAGTGTAGCGGATTTTACATTCCCTCTATAAGTGATATCTTACGATAAGTGTCTTTCTCTGTGACTTATTTCACTTAGAATCGTCGTACCTAAATCCACTCATCATGCTGCTACTAGCCTTATGACGTTGATTTCATGCCTGAGTGATATTCCATTGTACATAAGGACCACAACTTCTTTATCCATTTTTCTCTTTCCTGGGATATTTAAGGTGTAATGAAGTGGAGGTTCTTGTCAACAGAGCAGCCCTAAACTTTGGGGTGCCTGTGTCTTGCTGATTTTTAGTTTTCCCAATTTATACGCCCATGAGTGGAAGTGCCCTATGCTCTCTAAGCTGAGTTTTTTAGGTGTTTCAGGACACACCGTACACTTCTCCAGAGTGGCTGTTGGCAATTTACATCCCGCCCATCAGCGTAGCAAGGCTCCCGTTTCTCCATGGCCTGTCCTGCATTTCTGGTTTTGACACTTTATTCAGCATGGCCCTTTTGACCGATGGGAAGCGAGACTTCTTTGTAGCGCTGATTTGCCTTTCCAGGTTGCTTGCTTGGCTAAAAAGGGCGTATGCGTTTTTTCCTGAATATATTCAGGAAAAAACGCATACGCCCTTTTTGGCCAAGGGCATCATTGTCGAGGTTTTGCCGCTTTTCCTGTGCTTTAAAGGCGATTCGACTCTACCTCCTGAAATCAGTTTCCTGCAATTCTGCTATGCTTTCAAATCCTCTTCGTTGCCTTCCCTCAATATATTTGTGGACGAGAGTTACCATTTATAACTCTGCAGGTTTGTGAATTGCAGTGCCCCTGAGCTCCATTTTTCAACTCGCTTTTTTGGGAGCTGGCCGCAAAAGCACAGGATTGCTTCAGGCGCTGTTCTGCTTCCGGGCGGCAGGCTGAGCCTGTGGTTAATCCTTCTTCCTGATGGGAAAATAGAGTGACATGTGGCTGTCCCAACACCTAGAGCAAGTCTCTCATTGGTTCCCCCTCTTCCCGTTTATCCTCAGGACAAATTGCAACCTGTACGGAACAGAAGGTTAAAGGGGCTGATTCTCCAAGGAGGGAGATTGCTAGTAAAGCGGCTGTAATGGCCAACCCCAGCACAAGGAGATGAGAAATGAGGTGCGTTTTAGAAACCTTTCCCGATCACACGGTGTACCATCTTCTGGGTTTCTCATGCATGTTTTCGATGTAGGAAGATGCCCTTGAACCTGGAGATTTTGGACCCATGGGATGGATACCACGCAGTATTACTTTAAAGCGTCTGCGTTTGCTCACCCAACCTCACCAAACCTCTCAGCCCCAAGAGTGTCCACCCTTATGACTCAATCAGCTGTGGGTCTAGAGATGGTCAATAAAGGTGGCATCCCTACCCCTGAACGAATTCTGTATGAATTTCTCTCTCTTTCACTGTCTTTGTTTCACGGGTTTTTAAAAGTAATTGATTTTTATAATGGGGTTTAGCTGCTTTTCACTGCTGTGTTTATGCCGCTTTACACCCACTTGACTCACTTACAGAGGGATATCAATACATTGGTTTTAAGAGTCTTACTAGTAAGAAATATTCTTGGGCGGTGAACAGGGGGTGTTGAGTCCAGTTCACTGAGCAAGGAGTAGGTCTTGTCTATTACATATTGGGTTTATGGAACGGTATCTGAGCTAATTTGAAACCCTTGTTTTATGCATCACACCACCTCACCTTTCCCGTTAAGCAGCCATAGTGTGTCTTCTAAACGTGTGACGCTGTTCTGTTTTGTAATTCAGTTCAAGTGTAGCGGTTTTTACATTCCCTCTCTAAGTGATATCTTATGATAAGTGTCTTTTTCTGTGTGACTTATTTCACTTAGAATCGTCGTACCTAAATCCTCTCATCATGCTGCTACTAGCCTTATGACGTTGATTTCATGCCTGAGTGATATTCCATTGTACATAAGGACCACAACTTCTTTATCCATTTTTCTCTTTCCTGGGATATTTAAGGTGTAATGAAGTGGAGGTTCTTGTCAACAGAGCAGCCCTAAACTTTGGGGTGCCTGTGTCTTGCTGATTTTTAGTTTTCCCAATTTATACGCCCATGAGTGGAAGTGCCCTATGCTCTCTAAGCTGAGTGTTTTAGATGTTTCAGGACACACCGTACACTTCTCCAGAGTGGCTGTTGGCAATTTACATCCCGCCCATCAGCGTAGCAAGCCTCCCATTTCTCCATGGCCTGTCCTGCATTTCTGGTTTTGACACTTTATTCAGCATGGCCCTTTTGACCGATGGGAAGCGAGACTTCTTTGTAGCGCTGATTTGCCTTTCCAGGTTGCTTGGTTGGCCAAAAAGGGCGTATGCGTTTTTTCCTGAATATATTCAGGAAAAAACGCATACGCCCTTTTTGGCCAAGGGCATCATGGTCGAGGTTTTGCCGCTTTTCCTGTGCTTTAAAGGCGATTCGAATCTACCTCCTGAAATCTGTTTCCTGCAATTCTGCCTTGCTTTCTAATCCTCTTTGTTGCCTTCCCTCAATATATTTGTGGACGAGAGTTATCATTTCTAACTCTGCAGGTTTGTGAATTGCAGTGCCCCTGAGCTCCATTTTTCAACTCGCTTTCTTGGGAGCTGGCCGCAAAAGCGAAGGATTGCTTCAGGCCCTATTGTGGTTCTGGGCGGCAGGCTGAGCCTGTGGTTAATTCTTCTTCCTGATGGGAAAATAGAGTGACCTGTGCCTGTCCCCACACCTAGACCTAGTCTCTCATTGGTTCCCCCTCTTCCCGTTCATCCTCAGGACAAATTTGCAACCTGTACAGAACAGGAGGTTAAAGGTGCTCATTCTCCAAGGAGGGAGATTGCTAGTAAAGCGGCTGGAATGGCGAGCCCGAGCACAAGGAGATGAGAAATGAGGTGCGTTTTAGAAACCTTTCCCGATCACACGGTGTACCATCTTCTGGGTTTCTCATGCATGTTTTCGATGTAGGAAGATGCCCTTGAACCTGGAGATTTTGGACCCATGGGATGGATACCACGCAGTATTACTTTAAAGGGTCTGCGTTTGCTCACCCAACCTCACCAAACCTCTCAGCCCCAAGAGTGTCCACCCTTATGACTCAATCAGCTGTGGGTCTAGAGATAGTCAATAAAGGTGGCATCCCAGCCCCTGAACGAATTCTGTATGAATTTCTCTCTCTTTCACTGTCTTTGTTTCACGGGTTTTTAAAAGTAATTGATTTTTATAATGGGGTTTAGCTGCTTTTCACTGCTGTGTTTATGCCGCTTTACACCCACTTGACTCACTTACAGAGAGATATCAATACATTGGTTTTAAGAGTCTTACTAGTCAGATATATTCTTGGGCGGTGAACAGGGGGTGTTGAATCCAGTTCACTGAGCAAGGAGTAGGTCTTGTCTGTTACATATTGGGTTTATGGAACAGTATCTGAGCTAATTTGAAACCCTTGTGTTATGCATCACCCCACCTCACCTTTCCCGTTAAGCAGCCATAGTGTGTCTTCTAAACGTGTGACGCTGTTCTGTTTTGTAATTCAGTTCAAGTGTAGCGGTTTTTACATTCCCTCTCTAAGTGATATCTTATGATAAGTGTCTTTTTCTGTGTGACTTATTTCACTTAGAATCGTCGTA
The DNA here is from genome assembly GCF_965194805.1 of Balaenoptera borealis. Taxonomy (NCBI): domain Eukaryota; kingdom Metazoa; phylum Chordata; class Mammalia; order Artiodactyla; family Balaenopteridae; genus Balaenoptera; species Balaenoptera borealis. The sequence goes on from NW_028122959.1 coordinate 16,448, forward strand.
CCTAAATCCTCTCATCATGCTGCTACTAGCCTTATGACGTTAATTTCATGGCTGAGTGATATGCCATTGTACATAAGGACCACAACTTCCTTATCCATTTTTCTCTTTCCTGGGATATTTAAGGTGTAACGAAGTGGAGGTTCTTGTCAACAGAGCAGCCCTAAACTTTGGGGTTCCTGTGTCTTGCTGATTTTTAGTTTTCCCAATTTATACGCCCATGAGTGGAAGTGCCCTATGCTCTCTAAGCTGAGTTTTTTAGATGTTTCAGGACACACCGTACACTTCTCCAGAGTGGCTGTTGGCAATTTCCATCCCGCCCATCAGCGTAGCAAGGCTCCCGTTTCTCCATGGCCTGTCCTGCATTTCTGGTTTTGACACTTTATTCAGCATGGCCCTTTTGACCGATGGGAAGCGAGACTTCTTTGTAGCGCTGATTTGCCTTTCCAGGTTGCTTGGTTGGCCAAAAAGGGCGTATGCGTTTTTTCCTGAATATATTCAGGAAAAAACGCATACGCCCTTTTTGGCCAAGGGCATCATTGTCGAGGTTTTGCCACCTTTCCTGTGCTTTAAAGGCGATTCGACTCTACCTCCTGAAATCTGTTTCCTGCAATTCTGCTATGCTTTCAAATCCTCTTCGTTGCCTTCCCTCAATATATTTGTGGACGAGAGTTATCATTTCTAACTCTGCAGGTTTGTGAATTGCAGTGCCCCTGAGCTCCATTTTTCAACTCGCTTTTTTGGGAGCTGGCCACAAAAGCACAGGATTGCTTCAGGCCCTCTTCTGCTTCCGGGCGGCAGGCTGAGCCTGTGTTTAATCCTTCTTCCTGATGGGAAAATAGAGTGACCTGTGCCTGTCCCCACACCTAGACCTAGTCTCTCATTGGTTCCCCCTCTTCCCGTTCATCCTCAGGACAAATTGCAACCTGTTCGGAACAGGAGGTTAAAGGTGCTGATTCTCCAATGAGGGAGATTGCTAGTAAAGTGGCTGTAATGGCGAGCCCGAGCACAAGGAGATGAGAAATGAGGAGCGTTTTAGAAACCTTTCCCGATCACACGGTGTACCGTCTTCTGGGTTTCTCATGCATGTTTTCGATGTAGGAAGATGCCCTTGAACCTGGAGATTTTGGACCCATGGGATGGGTACCACGCAGTATTACTTTAAAGGGTCTGCGTTTGCTCACCCAACCTCACCAAACCTCTCAGCCCCAAGAGTGTCCACCCTTATGACTCAATCAGCTGTGGGTCTAGAGATAGTCAATAAAGGTGGCATCCCAGCCCCTGAACGAATTCTGTATGAATTTCTCTCTCTTTCACTGTCTTTGTTTCACGGGTTTTTAAAAGTAATTGATTTTTATAATGGGGTTTAGCTGCTTTTCACTGCTGTGTTTATGCCGCTTTACACCCACTTGACTCACTTACAGAGGGATATCAATACATTGGTTTTAAGAGTCTTACTAGTCAGAAATATTCTTGGGCGGTGAACAGGGGGTGTTGAGTCCAGTTCACTGAGCAAGGAGTAGGTCTTGTCTATTACATATTGGGTTTATGGAACGGTATCTGAGCTAATTTGAAACCCTTGTTTTATGCATCACCCCACCTCACCTTTCCCGTTAAGCAGCCATAGTGTGTTTTCTAAACGTGTGACGCTGTTCTGTTTTGTAATTCAGTTCAAGTGTAGCGGATTTTACATTCCCTCTATAAGTGATATCTTACGATAAGTGTCTTTCTCTGTGACTTATTTCACTTAGAATCGTCGTACCTAAATCCACTCATCATGCTGCTACTAGCCTTATGACGTTGATTTCATGCCTGAGTGATATTCCATTGTACATAAGGACCACAACTTCTTTATCCATTTTTCTCTTTCCTGGGATATTTAAGGTGTAATGAAGTGGAGGTTCTTGTCAACAGAGCAGCCCTAAACTTTGGGGTGCCTGTGTCTTGCTGATTTTTAGTTTTCCCAATTTATACGCCCATGAGTGGAAGTGCCCTATGCTCTCTAAGCTGAGTTTTTTAGGTGTTTCAGGACACACCGTACACTTCTCCAGAGTGGCTGTTGGCAATTTACATCCCGCCCATCAGCGTAGCAAGGCTCCCGTTTCTCCATGGCCTGTCCTGCATTTCTGGTTTTGACACTTTATTCAGCATGGCCCTTTTGACCGATGGGAAGCGAGACTTCTTTGTAGCGCTGATTTGCCTTTCCAGGTTGCTTGGTTGGCCAAAAAGGGCGTATGCGTTTTTTTCTGAATATATTCAGGAAAAAACGCATACGCCCTTTTTGGCCAAGGGCATCATTGTCGAGGTTTTGCCGCTTTTCCTGTGCTTTAAAGGCGATTCGACTCTACCTCCTGAAATCAGTTTCCTGCAATTCTGCTATGCTTTCAAATCCTCTTCGTTGCCTTCCCTCAATATATTTGTGGACGAGAGTTACCATTTATAACTCTGCAGGTTTGTGAATTGCAGTGCCCCTGAGCTCCATTTTTCAACTCGCTTTTTTGGGAGCTGGCCGCAAAAGCACAGGATTGCTTCAGGCGCTGTTCTGCTTCCGGGCGGCAGGCTGAGCCTGTGGTTAATCCTTCTTCCTGATGGGAAAATAGAGTGACATGTGGCTGTCCCAACACCTAGAGCAAGTCTCTCATTGGTTCCCCCTCTTCCCGTTTATCCTCAGGACAAATTGCAACCTGAACGGAACAGAAGGTTAAAGGGGCTGATTCTCCAAGGAGGGAGATTGCTAGTAAAGCGGCTGTAATGGCCAACCGCAGCACAAGGAGATGAGAAATGAGGTGCGTTTTAGAAACCTTTCCCGATCACACGGTGTACCATCTTCTGGGTTTCTCATGCATGTTTTCGATGTAGGAAGATGCCCTTGAACCTGGAGATTTTGGACCCATGGGATGGATACCACGCAGTATTACTTTAAAGGGTCTGCGTTTGCTCACCCAACCTCACCAAACCTCTCAGCCCCAAGAGTGTCCACCCTTATGACTCAATCAGCTGTGGGTCTAGAGATGGTCAATAAAGGTGGCATCCCTACCCCTGAACGAATTCTGTATGAATTTCTCTCTCTTTCACTGTCTTTGTTTCACGGGTTTTTAAAAGTAATTGATTTTTATAATGGGGTTTAGCTGCTTTTCACTGCTGTGTTTATGCCGCTTTACACCCACTTGACTCACTTACAGAGGGATATCAATACATTGGTTTTAAGAGTCTTACTAGTCAGAAATATTCTTGGGCGGTGAACAGGGGGTGTTGAGTCCAGTTCACTGAGCAAGGAGTAGGTCTTGTCTATTACATATTGGGTTTATGGAACGGTATCTGAGCTAATTTGAAACCCTTGTTTTATGCATCACACCACCTCACCTTTCCCGTTAAGCAGCCATAGTGTGTCTTCTAAACGTGTGACGCTGTTCTGTTTTGTAATTCAGTTCAAGTGTAGCGGTTTTTACATTCCCTCTCTAAGTGATATCTTATGATAAGTGTCTTTTTCTGTGTGACTTATTTCACTTAGAATCGTCGTACCTAAATCCTCTCATCATGCTGCTACTAGCCTTATGACGTTGATTTCATGCCTGAGTGATATTCCATTGTACATAAGGACCACAACTTCTTTATCCATTTTTCTCTTTCCTGGGATATTTAAGGTGTAATGAAGTGGAGGTTCTTGTCAACAGAGCAGCCCTAAACTTTGGGGTGCCTGTGTCTTGCTGATTTTTAGTTTTCCCAATTTATACGCCCATGAGTGGAAGTGCCCTATGCTCTCTAAGCTGAGTGTTTTAGATGTTTCAGGACACACCGTACACTTCTCCAGAGTGGCTGTTGGCAATTTACATCCCGCCCATCAGCGTAGCAAGCCTCCCATTTCTCCATGGCCTGTCCTGCATTTCTGGTTTTGACACTTTATTCAGCATGGCCCTTTTGACCGATGGGAAGCGAGACTTCTTTGTAGCGCTGATTTGCCTTTCCAGGTTGCTTGGTTGGCCAAAAAGGGCGTATGCGTTTTTTCCTGAATATATTCAGGAAAAAACGCATACGCCCTTTTTGGCCAAGGGCATCATGGTCGAGGTTTTGCCGCTTTTCCTGTGCTTTAAAGGCGATTCGAATCTACCTCCTGAAATCTGTTTCCTGCAATTCTGCCTTGCTTTCTAATCCTCTTTGTTGCCTTCCCTCAATATATTTGTGGACGAGAGTTATCATTTCTAACTCTGCAGGTTTGTGAATTGCAGTGCCCCTGAGCTCCATTTTTCAACTCGCTTTCTTGGGAGCTGGCCGCAAAAGCGAAGGATTGCTTCAGGCCCTATTGTGGTTCTGGGCGGCAGGCTGAGCCTGTGGTTAATTCTTCTTCCTGATGGGAAAATAGAGTGACCTGTGCCTGTCCCCACACCTAGACCTAGTCTCTCATTGGTTCCCCCTCTTCCCGTTCATCCTCAGGACAAATTTGCAACCTGTACAGAACAGGAGGTTAAAGGTGCTCATTCTCCAAGGAGGGAGATTGCTAGTAAAGCGGCTGGAATGGCGAGCCCGAGCACAAGGAGATGAGAAATGAGGTGCGTTTTAGAAACCTTTCCCGATCACACGGTGTACCATCTTCTGGGTTTCTCATGCATGTTTTCGATGTAGGAAGATGCCCTTGAACCTGGAGATTTTGGACCCATGGGATGGATACCACGCAGTATTACTTTAAAGGGTCTGCGTTTGCTCACCCAACCTCACCAAACCTCTCAGCCCCAAGAGTGTCCACCCTTATGACTCAATCAGCTGTGGGTCTAGAGATAGTCAATAAAGGTGGCATCCCAGCCCCTGAACGAATTCTGTATGAATTTCTCTCTCTTTCACTGTCTTTGTTTCACGGGTTTTTAAAAGTAATTGATTTTTATAATGGGGTTTAGCTGCTTTTCACTGCTGTGTTTATGCCGCTTTACACCCACTTGACTCACTTACAGAGGGATATCAATACATTGGTTTTAAGAGTCTTACTAGTCAGAAATATTCTTGGGCGGTGAACAGGGGGTGTTGAGTCCAGTTCACTGAGCAAGGAGTAGGTCTTGTCTATTACATATTGGGTTTATGGAACGGTATCTGAGCTAATTTGAAACCCTTGTTTTATGCATCACACCACCTCACCTTTCCCGTTAAGCAGCCATAGTGTGTCTTCTAAACGTGTGACGCTGTTCTGTTTTGTAATTCAGTTCAAGTGTAGCGGTTTTTACATTCCCTCTCTAAGTGATATCTTATGATAAGTGTCTTTTTCTGTGTGACTTATTTCACTTAGAATCGTCGTACCTAAATCCTCTCATCATGCTGCTACTAGCCTTATGACGTTGATTTCATGCCTGAGTGATATTCCATTGTACATAAGGACCACAACTTCTTTATCCATTTTTCTCTTTCCTGGGATATTTAAGGTGTAATGAAGTGGAGGTTCTTGTCAACAGAGCAGTCCTAAACTTTGGGGTGCCTGTGTCTTGCTGATTTTTAGTTTTCCCAATTTATACGCCCATGAGTGGAAGTGCCCTATGCTCTCTAAGCTGAGTGTTTTAGATGTTTCAGGACACACCGTACACTTCTCCAGAGTGGCTGTTGGCAATTTACATCCCGCCCATCAGCGTAGCAAGGCTCCCGTTTCTCCATGGCCTGTCCTGCATTTCTGGTTTTGACACTTTATTCAGCATGGCCCTTTTGACCGATGGGAAGCGAGACTTCTTTGTAGCGCTGATTTGCCTTTCCAGGTTGCTTGGTTGGCCAAAAAGGGCGTATGCGTTTTTTCCTGAATATATTCAGGAAAAAACGCATACGCCCTTTTTGGCCAAGGGCATCATGGTCGAGGATTTGCTGCTTTTCCTGTGCTTTAAAGGCGATTCGAATCTACCTCCTGAAATCTGTTTCCTGCAATTCTGCCTTGCTTTCTAATCCTCTTTGTTGCCTTCCCTCAATATATTTGTGGACGAGAGTTATCATTTCTAACTCTGCAGGTTTGTGAATTGCAGTGCCCCTGAGCTCCATTTTTCAACTCGCTTTCTTGGGAGCTGGCCGCAAAAGCGCAGGATTGCTTCAGGCCCTATTGTGGTTCCGGGCGGCAGGCTGAGCCTGTGGTTAATTCTTCTTCCTGATGGGAAAATAGAGTGACCTGTGCCTGTCCCCACACCTAGACCTAGTCTCTCATTGGTTCCCCCTCTTCCCGTTCATCCTCAGGACAAATTTGCAACCTGTACAGAACAGGAGGTTAAAGGTGCTCATTCTCCAAGGAGGGAGATTGCTAGTAAAGCGGCTGGAATGGCGAGCCCGAGCACAAGGAGATGAGAAATGAGGTGCGTTTTAGAAACCTTTCCCGATCACACGGTGTACCATCTTCTGGGTTTCTCATGCATGTTTTCGATGTAGGAAGATGCCCTTGAACCTGGAGATTTTGGACCCATGGGATGGGTACCACGCAGTATTACTTTAAAGGGTCTGCGTTTGCTCACCCAACCTCACCAAACCTCTCAGCCCGAAGAGTGTCCACCCTTATGTCTCAATCAGCTGTGGGTCTAGAGATGGTCAATAAATGTGGCATCCCAGCCCCTGAACGAATTCTGTATGAATTTCTCTCTCTTTCACTGTCTTTGTTTCACGGGTTTTTAAAAGTAATTGATTTTTATAATGGGGTTTAGCTGCTTTTCACTGCTGTGTTTATGCCGGGTTACACCCACTTGACTCACTTACAGAGGGATATCAATACATTGGTTTTAAGATTCTTACTAGTCAGATATATTCTTGGGCGGTGAACAGGGGGTGTTGAATCCAGTTCACTGAGCAAGGAGTAGGTCTTGTCTGTTACATATTGGGTTTATGGAAGAGTATCTGAGCTAATTTGAAACCCTTGTGTTATGCATCACCCCACCTCACCTTTCCCGTTAAGCAGCCATAGTGTGTCTTCTAAACGTGTGACGCTGTTCTGTTTTGTAATTCAGTTCAAGTGTAGCGGTTTTTACATTCCCTCTCTAAGTGATATCTTATGATAAGTGTCTTTTTCTGTGTGACTTATTTCACTTAGAATCGTCGTACCTAAATCCTCTCATCATGCTGCTACTAGCCTTATGACGTTAATTTCATGGCTGAGTGATATGCCATTGTACATAAGGACCACAACTTCCTTATCCATTTTTCTCTTTCCTGGGGTATTTAAGGTGTAACGAAGTGGAGGTTCTTGTCAACAGAGCAGCCCTAAACTTTGGGGTTCCTGTGTCTTGCTGATTTTTAGTTTTCCCAATTTATACGCCCATGAGTGGAAGTGCCCTATGCTCTCTAAGCTGAGTTTTTTAGATGTTTCAGGACACACCGTACACTTCTCCAGAGTGGCTGTTGGCAATTTCCATCCCGCCCATCAGCGTAACAAGGCTCCCGTTTCTCCATGGCCTGTCCTGCATTTCTGGTTTTGACACTTTATTCAGCATGGCCCTTTTGACCGATGGGAAGCGAGACTTCTTTGTAGCGCTGATTTGCCTTTCCAGGTTGCTTGGTTGGCCAAAAAGGGCGTATGCGTTTTTTCCTGAATATATTCAGGAAAAAACGCATACGCCCTTTTTGGCCAAGGGCATCATTGTCGAGGTTTTGCCACCTTTCCTGTGCTTTAAAGGCGATTCGACTCTACCTCCTGAAATCTGTTTCCTGCAATTCTGCTATGCTTTCAAATCCTCTTCGTTGCCTTCCCTCAATATATTTGTGGACGAGAGTTATCATTTCTAACTCTGCAGGTTTGTGAATTGCAGTGCCCCTGAGCTCGATTTTTCAACTCGCTTTTTTGGGAGCTGGCCGCAAAAGCACAGGATTGCTTCAGGCCCTCTTCTGCTTCCGGGCGGCAGGCTGAGCCTGTGGTTAATCCTTCTTCCTGATGGGAAAATAGAGTGACCTGTGCCTGTCCCCACACCTAGACCTAGTCTCTCATTGGTTCCCCCTCTTCCCGTTCATCCTCAGGACAAATTGCAACCTGTTCGGAACAGGAGGTTAAAGGGGCTGATTCTCCAAGGAGGGAGATTGCTAGTAAAGCGGCTGTAATGGCCAACCCCAGCACAAGGAGATGAGAAATGAGGTGCGTTTTAGAAACCTTTCCCGATCACACGGTGTACCATCTTCTGGGTTTCTCATGCATGTTTTCGATGTAGGAAGATGCCCTTGAACCTGGAGATTTTGGACCCATGGGATGGATACCACGCAGTATTACTTTAAAGGGTCTGCGTTTGCTCACCCAACCTCACCAAACCTCTCAGCCCCAAGAGTGTCCACCCTTATGACTCAATCAGCTGTGGGTCTAGAGATGGTCAATAAAGGTGGCATCCCTACCCCTGAACGAATTCTGTATGAATTTCTCTCTCTTTCACTGTCTTTGTTTCACGGGTTTTTAAAAGTAATTGATTTTTATAATGGGGTTTAGCTGCTTTTCACTGCTGTGTTTATGCCGCTTTACACCCACTTGACTCACTTACAGAGGGATATCAATACATTGGTTTTAAGAGTCTTACTAGTCAGAAATATTCTTGGGCGGTGAACAGGGGGTGTTGAGTCCAGTTCACTGAGCAAGGAGTAGGTCTTGTCTATTACATATTGGGTTTATGGAACGGTATCTGAGCTAATTTGAAACCCTTGTTTTATGCATCACACCACCTCACCTTTCCCGTTAAGCAGCCATAGTGTGTCTTCTAAACGTGTGACGCTGTTCTGTTTTGTAATTCAGTTCAAGTGTAGCGGTTTTTACATTCCCTCTCTAAGTGATATCTTATGATAAGTGTCTTTTTCTGTGTGACTTATTTCACTTAGAATCGTCGTACCTAAATCCTCTCATCATGCTGCTACTAGCCTTATGACGTTGATTTCATGCCTGAGTGATATTCCATTGTACATAAGGACCACAACTTCTTTATCCATTTTTCTCTTTCCTGGGATATTTAAGGTGTAATGAAGTGGAGGTTCTTGTCAACAGAGCAGCCCTAAACTTTGGGGTGCCTGTGTCTTGCTGATTTTTAGTTTTCCCAATTTATACGCCCATGAGTGGAAGTGCCCTATGCTCTCTAAGCTGAGTGTTTTAGATGTTTCAGGACACACCGTACACTTCTCCAGAGTGGCTGTTGGCAATTTACATCCCGCCCATCAGCGTAGCAAGCCTCCCATTTCTCCATGGCCTGTCCTGCATTTCTGGTTTTGACACTTTATTCAGCATGGCCCTTTTGACCGATGGGAAGCGAGACTTCTTTGTAGCGCTGATTTGCCTTTCCAGGTTGCTTGGTTGGCCAAAAAGGGCGTATGCGTTTTTTCCTGAATATATTCAGGAAAAAACGCATACGCCCTTTTTGGCCAAGGGCATCATGGTCGAGGTTTTGCCGCTTTTCCTGTGCTTTAAAGGCGATTCGAATCTACCTCCTGAAATCTGTTTCCTGCAATTCTGCCTTGCTTTCTAATCCTCTTTGTTGCCTTCCCTCAATATATTTGTGGACGAGAGTTATCATTTCTAACTCTGCAGGTTTGTGAATTGCAGTGCCCCTGAGCTCCATTTTTCAACTCGCTTTCTTGGGAGCTGGCCGCAAAAGCGAAGGATTGCTTCAGGCCCTATTGTGGTTCTGGGCGGCAGGCTGAGCCTGTGGTTAATTCTTCTTCCTGATGGGAAAATAGAGTGACCTGTGCCTGTCCCCACACCTAGACCTAGTCTCTCATTGGTTCCCCCTCTTCCCGTTCATCCTCAGGACAAATTTGCAACCTGTACAGAACAGGAGGTTAAAGGTGCTCATTCTCCAAGGAGGGAGATTGCTAGTAAAGCGGCTGGAATGGCGAGCCCGAGCACAAGGAGATGAGAAATGAGGTGCGTTTTAGAAACCTTTCCCGATCACACGGTGTACCATCTTCTGGGTTTCTCATGCATGTTTTCGATGTAGGAAGATGCCCTTGAACCTGGAGATTTTGGACCCATGGGATGGATACCACGCAGTATTACTTTAAAGGGTCTGCGTTTGCTCACCCAACCTCACCAAACCTCTCAGCCCCAAGAGTGTCCACCCTTATGACTCAATCAGCTGTGGGTCTAGAGATAGTCAATAAAGGTGGCATCCCAGCCCCTGAACGAATTCTGTATGAATTTCTCTCTCTTTCACTGTCTTTGTTTCACGGGTTTTTAAAAGTAATTGATTTTTATAATGGGGTTTAGCTGCTTTTCACTGCTGTGTTTATGCCGCTTTACACCCACTTGACTCACTTACAGAGAGATATCAATACATTGGTTTTAAGAGTCTTACTAGTCAGATATATTCTTGGGCGGTGAACAGGGGGTGTTGAATCCAGTTCACTGAGCAAGGAGTAGGTCTTGTCTGTTACATATTGGGTTTATGGAACAGTATCTGAGCTAATTTGAAACCCTTGTGTTATGCATCACCCCACCTCACCTTTCCCGTTAAGCAGCCATAGTGTGTCTTCTAAACGTGTGACGCTGTTCTGTTTTGTAATTCAGTTCAAGTGTAGCGGTTTTTACATTCCCTCTCTAAGTGATATCTTATGATAAGTGTCTTTTTCTGTGTGACTTATTTCACTTAGAATCGTCGTACCTAAATCCTCTCATCATGCTGCTACTAGCCTTATGACGTTAATTTCATGGCTGAGTGATATGCCATTGTACATAAGGACCACAACTTCCTTATCCATTTTTCTCTTTCCTGGGATATTTAAGGTGTAACGAAGTGGAGGTTCTTGTCAACAGAGCAGCCCTAAACTTTGGGGTTCCTGTGTCTTGCTGATTTTTAGTTTTCCCAATTTATACGCCCATGAGTGGAAGTGCCCTATGCTCTCTAAGCTGAGTTTTTTAGATGTTTCAGGACACACCGTACACTTCTCCAGAGTGGCTGTTGGCAATTTCCATCCCGCCCATCAGCGTAGCAAGGCTCCCGTTTCTCCATGGCCTGTCCTGCATTTCTGGTTTTGACACTTTATTCAGCATGGCCCTTTTGACCGATGGGAAGCGAGACTTCTTTGTAGCGCTGATTTGCCTTTCCAGGTTGCTTGGTTGGCCAAAAAGGGCGTATGCGTTTTTTCCTGAATATATTCAGGAAAAAACGCATACGCCCTTTTTGGCCAAGGGCATCATTGTCGAGGTTTTGCCACCTTTCCTGTGCTTTAAAGGCGATTCGACTCTACCTCCTGAAATCTGTTTCCTGCAATTCTGCTATGCTTTCAAATCCTCTTCGTTGCCTTCCCTCAATATATTTGTGGACGAGAGTTATCATTTCTAACTCTGCAGGTTTGTGAATTGCAGTGCCCCTGAGCTCGATTTTTCAACTCGCTTTTTTGGGAGCTGGCCACAAAAGCACAGGATTGCTTCAGGCCCTCTTCTGCTTCCGGGCGGCAGGCTGAGCCTGTGGTTAATCCTTCTTCCTGATGGGAAAATAGAGTGACCTGTGCCTGTCCCCACACCTAGACCTAGTCTCTCATTGGTTCCCCCTCTTCCCGTTCATCCTCAGGACAAATTGCAACCTGTTCGGAACAGGAGGTTAAAGGTGCTGATTCTCCAATGAGGGAGATTGCTAGTAAAGTGGCTGTAATGGCGAGCCCGAGCACAAGGAGATGAGAAATGAGGAGCGTTTTAGAAACCTTTCCCGATCACACGGTGTACCGTCTTCTGGGTTTCTCATGCATGTTTTCGATGTAGGAAGATGCCCTTGAACCTGGAGATTTTGGACCCATGGGATGGGTACCACGCAGTATTACTTTAAAGGGTCTGCGTTTGCTCACCCAACCTCACCAAACCTCTCAGCCCCAAGAGTGTCCACCCTTATGACTCAATCAGCTGTGGGTCTAGAGATAGTCAATAAAGGTGGCATCCCAGCCCCTGAACGAATTCTGTATGAATTTCTCTCTCTTTCACTGTCTTTGTTTCACGGGTTTTTAAAAGTAATTGATTTTTATAATGGGGTTTAGCTGCTTTTCACTGCTGTGTTTATGCCGCTTTACACCCACTTGACTCACTTACAGAGGGATATCAATACATTGGTTTTAAGAGTCTTACTAGTCAGAAATATTCTTGGGCGGTGAACAGGGGGTGTTGAGTCCAGTTCACTGAGCAAGGAGTAGGTCTTGTCTATTACATATTGGGTTTATGGAACGGTATCTGAGCTAATTTGAAACCCTTGTTTTATGCATCACCCCACCTCACCTTTCCCGTTAAGCAGCCATAGTGTGTTTTCTAAACGTGTGACGCTGTTCTGTTTTGTAATTCAGTTCAAGTGTAGCGGATTTTACATTCCCTCTATAAGTGATATCTTACGATAAGTGTCTTTCTCTGTGACTTATTTCACTTAGAATCGTCGTACCTAAATCCACTCATCATGCTGCTACTAGCCTTATGACGTTGATTTCATGCCTGAGTGATATTCCATTGTACATAAGGACCACAACTTCTTTATCCATTTTTCTCTTTCCTGGGATATTTAAGGTGTAATGAAGTGGAGGTTCTTGTCAACAGAGCAGCCCTAAACTTTGGGGTGCCTGTGTCTTGCTGATTTTTAGTTTTCCCAATTTATACGCCCATGAGTGGAAGTGCCCTATGCTCTCTAAGCTGAGTTTTTTAGGTGTTTCAGGACACACCGTACACTTCTCCAGAGTGGCTGTTGGCAATTTACATCCCGCCCATCAGCGTAGCAAGGCTCCCGTTTCTCCATGGCCTGTCCTGCATTTCTGGTTTTGACACTTTATTCAGCATGGCCCTTTTGACCGATGGGAAGCGAGACTTCTTTGTAGCGCTGATTTGCCTTTCCAGGTTGCTTGGTTGGCCAAAAAGGGCGTATGCGTTTTTTTCTGAATATATTCAGGAAAAAACGCATACGCCCTTTTTGGCCAAGGGCATCATTGTCGAGGTTTTGCCGCTTTTCCTGTGCTTTAAAGGCGATTCGACTCTACCTCCTGAAATCAGTTTCCTGCAATTCTGCTATGCTTTCAAATCCTCTTCGTTGCCTTCCCTCAATATATTTGTGGACGAGAGTTACCATTTATAACTCTGCAGGTTTGTGAATTGCAGTGCCCCTGAGCTCCATTTTTCAACTCGCTTTTTTGGGAGCTGGCCGCAAAAGCACAGGATTGCTTCAGGCGCTGTTCTGCTTCCGGGCGGCAGGCTGAGCCTGTGGTTAATCCTTCTTCCTGATGGGAAAATAGAGTGACATGTGGCTGTCCCAACACCTAGAGCAAGTCTCTCATTGGTTCCCCCTCTTCCCGTTTATCCTCAGGACAAATTGCAACCTGAACGGAACAGAAGGTTAAAGGGGCTGATTCTCCAAGGAGGGAGATTGCTAGTAAAGCGGCTGTAATGGCCAACCCCAGCACAAGGAGATGAGAAATGAGGTGCGTTTTAGAAACCTTTCCCGATCACACGGTGTACCATCTTCTGGGTTTCTCATGCATGTTTTCGATGTAGGAAGATGCCCTTGAACCTGGAGATTTTGGACCCATGGGATGGATACCACGCAGTATTACTTTAAAGGGTCTGCGTTTGCTCACCCAACCTCACCAAACCTCTCAGCCCCAAGAGTGTCCACCCTTATGACTCAATCAGCTGTGGGTCTAGAGATGGTCAATAAAGGTGGCATCCCTACCCCTGAACGAATTCTGTATGAATTTCTCTCTCTTTCACTGTCTTTGTTTCACGGGTTTTTAAAAGTAATTGATTTTTATAATGGGGTTTAGCTGCTTTTCACTGCTGTGTTTATGCCGCTTTACACCCACTTGACTCACTTACAGAGGGATATCAATACATTGGTTTTAAGAGTCTTACTAGTCAGAAATATTCTTGGGCGGTGAACAGGGGGTGTTGAGTCCAGTTCACTGAGCAAGGAGTAGGTCTTGTCTATTACATATTGGGTTTATGGAACGGTATCTGAGCTAATTTGAAACCCTTGTTTTATGCATCACACCACCTCACCTTTCCCGTTAAGCAGCCATAGTGTGTCTTCTAAACGTGTGACGCTGTTCTGTTTTGTAATTCAGTTCAAGTGTAGCGGTTTTTACATTCCCTCTCTAAGTGATATCTTATGATAAGTGTCTTTTTCTGTGTGACTTATTTCACTTAGAATCGTCGTACCTAAATCCTCTCATCATGCTGCTACTAGCCTTATGACGTTGATTTCATGCCTGAGTGATATTCCATTGTACATAAGGACCACAACTTCTTTATCCATTTTTCTCTTTCCTGGGATATTTAAGGTGTAATGAAGTGGAGGTTCTTGTCAACAGAGCAGCCCTAAACTTTGGGGTGCCTGTGTCTTGCTGATTTTTAGTTTTCCCAATTTATACGCCCATGAGTGGAAGTGCCCTATGCTCTCTAAGCTGAGTGTTTTAGATGTTTCAGGACACACCGTACACTTCTCCAGAGTGGCTGTTGGCAATTTACATCCCGCCCATCAGCGTAGCAAGCCTCCCATTTCTCCATGGCCTGTCCTGCATTTCTGGTTTTGACACTTTATTCAGCATGGCCCTTTTGACCGATGGGAAGCGAGACTTCTTTGTAGCGCTGATTTGCCTTTCCAGGTTGCTTGGTTGGCCAAAAAGGGCGTATGCGTTTTTTCCTGAATATATTCAGGAAAAAACGCATACGCCCTTTTTGGCCAAGGGCATCATGGTCGAGGTTTTGCCGCTTTTCCTGTGCTTTAAAGGCGATTCGAATCTACCTCCTGAAATCTGTTTCCTGCAATTCTGCCTTGCTTTCTAATCCTCTTTGTTGCCTTCCCTCAATATATTTGTGGACGAGAGTTATCATTTCTAACTCTGCAGGTTTGTGAATTGCAGTGCCCCTGAGCTCCATTTTTCAACTCGCTATCTTGGGAGCTGGCCGCAAAAGCGAAGGATTGCTTCAGGCCCTATTGTGGTTCTGGGCGGCAGGCTGAGCCTGTGGTTAATTCTTCTTCCTGATGGGAAAATAGAGTGACCTGTGCCTGTCCCCACACCTAGACCTAGTCTCTCATTGGTTCCCCCTCTTCCCGTTCATCCTCAGGACAAATTTGCAACCTGTACAGAACAGGAGGTTAAAGGTGCTCATTCTCCAAGGAGGGAGATTGCTAGTAAAGCGGCTGGAATGGCGAGCCCGAGCACAAGGAGATGAGAAATGAGGTGCGTTTTAGAAACCTTTCCCGATCACACGGTGTACCATCTTCTGGGTTTCTCATGCATGTTTTCGATGTAGGAAGATGCCCTTGAACCTGGAGATTTTGGACCCATGGGATGGATACCACGCAGTATTACTTTAAAGGGTCTGCGTTTGCTCACCCAACCTCACCAAACCTCTCAGCCCCAAGAGTGTCCACCCTTATGACTCAATCAGCTGTGGGTCTAGAGATAGTCAATAAAGGTGGCATCCCAGCCCCTGAACGAATTCTGTATGAATTTCTCTCTCTTTCACTGTCTTTGTTTCACGGGTTTTTAAAAGTAATTGATTTTTATAATGGGGTTTAGCTGCTTTTCACTGCTGTGTTTATGCCGCTTTACACCCACTTGACTCACTTACAGAGGGATATCAATACATTGGTTTTAAGAGTCTTACTAGTCAGAAATATTCTTGGGCGGTGAACAGGGGGTGTTGAGTCCAGTTCACTGAGCAAGGAGTAGGTCTTGTCTATTACATATTGGGTTTATGGAACGGTATCTGAGCTAATTTGAAACCCTTGTTTTATGCATCACACCACCTCACCTTTCCCGTTAAGCAGCCATAGTGTGTCTTCTAAACGTGTGACGCTGTTCTGTTTTGTAATTCAGTTCAAGTGTAGCGGTTTTTACATTCCCTCTCTAAGTGATATCTTATGATAAGTGTCTTTTTCTGTGTGACTTATTTCACTTAGAATCGTCGTACCTAAATCCTCTCATCATGCTGCTACTAGCCTTATGACGTTGATTTCATGCCTGAGTGATATTCCATTGTACATAAGGACCACAACTTCTTTATCCATTTTTCTCTTTCCTGGGATATTTAAGGTGTAATGAAGTGGAGGTTCTTGTCAACAGAGCAGTCCTAAACTTTGGGGTGCCTGTGTCTTGCTGATTTTTAGTTTTCCCAATTTATACGCCCATGAGTGGAAGTGCCCTATGCTCTCTAAGCTGAGTGTTTTAGATGTTTCAGGACACACCGTACACTTCTCCAGAGTGGCTGTTGGCAATTTACATCCCGCCCATCAGCGTAGCAAGGCTCCCGTTTCTCCATGGCCTGTCCTGCATTTCTGGTTTTGACACTTTATTCAGCATGGCCCTTTTGACCGATGGGAAGCGAGACTTCTTTGTAGCGCTGATTTGCCTTTCCAGGTTGCTTGGTTGGCCAAAAAGGGCGTATGCGTTTTTTCCTGAATATATTCAGGAAAAAACGCATACGCCCTTTTTGGCCAAGGGCATCATGGTCGAGGATTTGCTGCTTTTCCTGTGCTTTAAAGGCGATTCGAATCTACCTCCTGAAATCTGTTTCCTGCAATTCTGCCTTGCTTTCTAATCCTCTTTGTTGCCTTCCCTCAATATATTTGTGGACGAGAGTTATCATTTCTAACTCTGCAGGTTTGTGAATTGCAGTGCCCCTGAGCTCCATTTTTCAACTCGCTTTCTTGGGAGCTGGCCGCAAAAGCGCAGGATTGCTTCAGGCCCTATTGTGGTTCCGGGCGGCAGGCTGAGCCTGTGGTTAATTCTTCTTCCTGATGGGAAAATAGAGTGACCTGTGCCTGTCCCCACACCTAGACCTAGTCTCTCATTGGTTCCCCCTCTTCCCGTTCATCCTCAGGACAAATTTGCAACCTGTACAGAACAGGAGGTTAAAGGTGCTCATTCTCCAAGGAGGGAGATTGCTAGTAAAGCGGCTGGAATGGCGAGCCCGAGCACAAGGAGATGAGAAATGAGGTGCGTTTTAGAAACCTTTCCCGATCACACGGTGTACCATCTTCTGGGTTTCTCATGCATGTTTTCGATGTAGGAAGATGCCCTTGAACCTGGAGATTTTGGACCCATGGGATGGGTACCACGCAGTATTACTTTAAAGGGTCTGCGTTTGCTCACCCAACCTCACCAAACCTCTCAGCCCGAAGAGTGTCCACCCTTATGTCTCAATCAGCTGTGGGTCTAGAGATGGTCAATAAAGGTGGCATCCCAGCCCCTGAACGAATTCTGTATGAATTTCTCTCTCTTTCACTGTCTTTGTTTCACGGGTTTTTAAAAGTAATTGATTTTTATAATGGGGTTTAGCTGCTTTTCACTGCTGTGTTTATGCCGCTTTACACCCACTTGACTCACTTACAGAGAGATATCAATACATTGGTTTTAAGAGTCTTACTAGTCAGATATATTCTTGGGCGGTGAACAGGGGGTGTTGAATCCAGTTCACTGAGCAAGGAGTAGGTCTTGTCTGTTACATATTGGGTTTATGGAACAGTATCTGAGCTAATTTGAAACCCTTGTGTTATGCATCACCCCACCTCACCTTTCCCGTTAAGCAGCCATAGTGTGTCTTCTAAACGTGTGACGCTGTTCTGTTTTGTAATTCAGTTCAAGTGTAGCGGTTTTTACATTCCCTCTCTAAGTGATATCTTATGATAAGTGTCTTTTTCTGTGTGACTTATTTCACTTAGAATCGTCGTACCTAAATCCTCTCATCATGCTGCTACTAGCCTTATGACGTTAATTTCATGGCTGAGTGATATGCCATTGTACATAAGGACCACAACTTCCTTATCCATTTTTCTCTTTCCTGGGGTATTTAAGGTGTAACGAAGTGGAGGTTCTTGTCAACAGAGCAGCCCTAAACTTTGGGGTTCCTGTGTCTTGCTGATTTTTAGTTTTCCCAATTTATACGCCCATGAGTGGAAGTGCCCTATGCTCTCTAAGCTGAGTTTTTTAGATGTTTCAGGACACACCGTACACTTCTCCAGAGTGGCTGTTGGCAATTTCCATCCCGCCCATCAGCGTAACAAGGCTCCCGTTTCTCCATGGCCTGTCCTGCATTTCTGGTTTTGACACTTTATTCAGCATGGCCCTTTTGACCGATGGGAAGCGAGACTTCTTTGTAGCGCTGATTTGCCTTTCCAGGTTGCTTGGTTGGCCAAAAAGGGCGTATGCGTTTTTTCCTGAATATATTCAGGAAAAAACGCATACGCCCTTTTTGGCCAAGGGCATCATTGTCGAGGTTTTGCCACCTTTCCTGTGCTTTAAAGGCGATTCGACTCTACCTCCTGAAATCAGTTTCCTGCAATTCTGCTATGCTTTCAAATCCTCTTCGTTGCCTTCCCTCAATATATTTGTGGACGAGAGTTATCATTTCTAACTCTGCAGGTTTGTGAATTGCAGTGCCCCTGAGCTCGATTTTTCAACTCGCTTTTTTGGGAGCTGGCCGCAAAAGCACAGGATTGCTTCAGGCCCTCTTCTGCTTCCGGGCGGCAGGCTGAGCCTGTGGTTAATCCTTCTTCCTGATGGGAAAATAGAGTGACCTGTGCCTGTCCCCACACCTAGACCTAGTCTCTCATTGGTTCCCCCTCTTCCCGTTCATCCTCAGGACAAATTGCAACCTGTTCGGAACAGGAGGTTAAAGGGGCTGATTCTCCAAGGAGGGAGATTGCTAGTAAAGCGGCTGTAATGGCCAACCCCAGCACAAGGAGATGAGAAATGAGGTGCGTTTTAGAAACCTTTCCCGATCACACGGTGTACCATCTTCTGGGTTTCTCATGCATGTTTTCGATGTAGGAAGATGCCCTTGAACCTGGAGATTTTGGACCCATGGGATGGATACCACGCAGTATTACTTTAAAGGGTCTGCGTTTGCTCACCCAACCTCACCAAACCTCTCAGCCCCAAGAGTGTCCACCCTTATGACTCAATCAGCTGTGGGTCTAGAGATGGTCAATAAAGGTGGCATCCCTACCCCTGAACGAATTCTGTATGAATTTCTCTCTCTTTCACTGTCTTTGTTTCACGGGTTTTTAAAAGTAATTGATTTTTATAATGGGGTTTAGCTGCTTTTCACTGCTGTGTTTATGCCGCTTTACACCCACTTGACTCACTTACAGAGGGATATCAATACATTGGTTTTAAGAGTCTTACTAGTCAGAAATATTCTTGGGCGGTGAACAGGGGGTGTTGAGTCCAGTTCACTGAGCAAGGAGTAGGTCTTGTCTATTACATATTGGGTTTATGGAACGGTATCTGAGCTAATTTGAAACCCTTGTTTTATGCATCACACCACCTCACCTTTCCCGTTAAGCAGCCATAGTGTGTCTTCTAAACGTGTGACGCTGTTCTGTTTTGTAATTCAGTTCAAGTGTAGCGGTTTTTACATTCCCTCTCTAAGTGATATCTTATGATAAGTGTCTTTTTCTGTGTGACTTATTTCACTTAGAATCGTCGTACCTAAATCCTCTCATCATGCTGCTACTAGCCTTATGACGTTGATTTCATGCCTGAGTGATATTCCATTGTACATAAGGACCACAACTTCTTTATCCATTTTTCTCTTTCCTGGGATATTTAAGGTGTAATGAAGTGGAGGTTCTTGTCAACAGAGCAGCCCTAAACTTTGGGGTGCCTGTGTCTTGCTGATTTTTAGTTTTCCCAATTTATACGCCCATGAGTGGAAGTGCCCTATGCTCTCTAAGCTGAGTGTTTTAGATGTTTCAGGACACACTGTACACTTCTCCAGAGTGGCTGTTGGCAATTTACATCCCGCCCATCAGCGTAGCAAGCCTCCCATTTCTCCATGGCCTGTCCTGCATTTCTGGTTTTGACACTTTATTCAGCATGGCCCTTTTGACCGATGGGAAGCGAGACTTCTTTGTAGCGCTGATTTGCCTTTCCAGGTTGCTTGGTTGGCCAAAAAGGGCGTATGCGTTTTTTCCTGAATATATTCAGGAAAAAACGCATACGCCCTTTTTGGCCAAGGGCATCATGGTCGAGGTTTTGCCGCTTTTCCTGTGCTTTAAAGGCGATTCGAATCTACCTCCTGAAATCTGTTTCCTGCAATTCTGCCTTGCTTTCTAATCCTCTTTGTTGCCTTCCCTCAATATATTTGTGGACGAGAGTTATCATTTCTAACTCTGCAGGTTTGTGAATTGCAGTGCCCCTGAGCTCCATTTTTCAACTCGCTTTCTTGGGAGCTGGCCGCAAAAGCGAAGGATTGCTTCAGGCCCTATTGTGGTTCTGGGCGGCAGGCTGAGCCTGTGGTTAATTCTTCTTCCTGATGGGAAAATAGAGTGACCTGTGCCTGTCCCCACACCTAGACCTAGTCTCTCATTGGTTCCCCCTCTTCCCGTTCATCCTCAGGACAAATTTGCAACCTGTACAGAACAGGAGGTTAAAGGTGCTCATTCTCCAAGGAGGGAGATTGCTAGTAAAGCGGCTGGAATGGCGAGCCCGAGCACAAGGAGATGAGAAATGAGGTGCGTTTTAGAAACCTTTCCCGATCACACGGTGTACCATCTTCTGGGTTTCTCATGCATGTTTTCGATGTAGGAAGATGCCCTTGAACCTGGAGATTTTGGACCCATGGGATGGATACCACGCAGTATTACTTTAAAGGGTCTGCGTTTGCTCACCCAACCTCACCAAACCTCTCAGCCCCAAGAGTGTCCACCCTTATGACTCAATCAGCTGTGGGTCTAGAGATAGTCAATAAAGGTGGCATCCCAGCCCCTGAACGAATTCTGTATGAATTTCTCTCTCTTTCACTGTCTTTGTTTCACGGGTTTTTAAAAGTAATTGATTTTTATAATGGGGTTTAGCTGCTTTTCACTGCTGTGTTTATGCCGCTTTACACCCACTTGACTCACTTACAGAGGGATATCAATACATTGGTTTTAAGAGTCTTACTAGTCAGAAATATTCTTGGGCGGTGAACAGGGGGTGTTGAGTCCAGTTCACTGAGCAAGGAGTAGGTCTTGTCTATTACATATTGGGTTTATGGAACGGTATCTGAGCTAATTTGAAACCCTTGTTTTATGCATCACACCACCTCACCTTTCCCGTTAAGCAGCCATAGTGTGTCTTCTAAACGTGTGACGCTGTTCTGTTTTGTAATTCAGTTCAAGTGTAGCGGTTTTTACATTCCCTCTCTAAGTGATATCTTATGATAAGTGTCTTTTTCTGTGTGACTTATTTCACTTAGAATCGTCGTACCTAAATCCTCTCATCATGCTGCTACTAGCCTTATGACGTTGATTTCATGCCTGAGTGATATTCCATTGTACATAAGGACCACAACTTCTTTATCCATTTTTCTCTTTCCTGGGATATTTAAGGTGTAATGAAGTGGAGGTTCTTTTCAACAGAGCAGTCCTAAACTTTGGGGTGCCTGTGTCTTGCTGATTTTTAGTTTTCCCAATTTATACGCCCATGAGTGGAAGTGCCCTATGCTCTCTAAGCTGAGTGTTTTAGATGTTTCAGGACACACCGTACACTTCTCCAGAGTGGCTGTTGGCAATTTACATCCCGCCCATCAGCGTAGCAAGGCTCCCGTTTCTCCATGGCCTGTCCTGCATTTCTGGTTTTGACACTTTATTCAGCATGGCCCTTTTGACCGATGGGAAGCGAGACTTCTTTGTAGCGCTGATTTGCCTTTCCAGGTTGCTTGGTTGGCCAAAAAGGGCGTATGCGTTTTTTCCTGAATATATTCAGGAAAAAACGCATACGCCCTTTTTGGCCAAGGGCATCATGGTCGAGGATTTGCTGCTTTTCCTGTGCTTTAAAGGCGATTCGAATCTACCTCCTGAAATCTGTTTCCTGCAATTCTGCCTTGCTTTCTAATCCTCTTTGTTGCCTTCCCTCAATATATTTGTGGACGAGAGTTATCATTTCTAACTCTGCAGGTTTGTGAATTGCAGTGCCCCTGAGCTCCATTTTTCAACTCGCTTTCTTGGGAGCTGGCCGCAAAAGCGCAGGATTGCTTCAGGCCCTATTGTGGTTCCGGGCGGCAGGCTGAGCCTGTGGTTAATTCTTCTTCCTGATGGGAAAATAGAGTGACCTGTGCCTGTCCCCACACCTAGACCTAGTCTCTCATTGGTTCCCCCTCTTCCCGTTCATCCTCAGGACAAATTTGCAACCTGTACAGAACAGGAGGTTAAAGGTGCTCATTCTCCAAGGAGGGAGATTGCTAGTAAAGCGGCTGGAATGGCGAGCCCGAGCACAAGGAGATGAGAAATGAGGTGCGTTTTAGAAACCTTTCCCGATCACACGGTGTACCATCTTCTGGGTTTCTCATGCATGTTTTCGATGTAGGAAGATGCCCTTGAACCTGGAGATTTTGGACCCATGGGATGGATACCACGCAGTATTACTTTAAAGGGTCTGCGTTTGCTCACCCAACCTCACCAAACCTCTCAGCCCCAAGAGTGTCCACCCTTATGACTCAATCAGCTGTGGGTCTAGAGATAGTCAATAAAGGTGGCATCCCAGCCCCTGAACGAATTCTGTATGAATTTCTCTCTCTTTCACTGTCTTTGTTTCACGGGTTTTTAAAAGTAATTGATTTTTATAATGGGGTTTAGCTGCTTTTCACTGCTGTGTTTATGCCGCTTTACACCCACTTGACTCACTTACAGAGGGATATCAATACATTGGTTTTAAGAGTCTTACTAGTCAGAAATATTCTTGGGCGGTGAACAGGGGGTGTTGAGTCCAGTTCACTGAGCAAGGAGTAGGTCTTGTCTATTACATATTGGGTTTATGGAACGGTATCTGAGCTAATTTGAAACCCTTGTTTTATGCATCACACCACCTCACCTTTCCCGTTAAGCAGCCATAGTGTGTCTTCTAAACGTGTGACGCTGTTCTGTTTTGTAATTCAGTTCAAGTGTAGCGGTTTTTACATTCCCTCTCTAAGTGATATCTTATGATAAGTGTCTTTTTCTGTGTGACTTATTTCACTTAGAATCGTCGTACCTAAATCCTCTCATCATGCTGCTACTAGCCTTATGACGTTGATTTCATGCCTGAGTGATATTCCATTGTACATAAGGACCACAACTTCTTTATCCATTTTTCTCTTTCCTGGGATATTTAAGGTGTAATGAAGTGGAGGTTCTTTTCAACAGAGCAGTCCTAAACTTTGGGGTGCCTGTGTCTTGCTGATTTTTAGTTTTCCCAATTTATACGCCCATGAGTGGAAGTGCCCTATGCTCTCTAAGCTGAGTGTTTTAGATGTTTCAGGACACACCGTACACTTCTCCAGAGTGGCTGTTGGCAATTTACATCCCGCCCATCAGCGTAGCAAGGCTCCCGTTTCTCCATGGCCTGTCCTGCATTTCTGGTTTTGACACTTTATTCAGCATGGCCCTTTTGACCGATGGGAAGCGAGACTTCTTTGTAGCGCTGATTTGCCTTTCCAGGTTGCTTGGTTGGCCAAAAAGGGCGTATGCGTTTTTTCCTGAATATATTCAGGAAAAAACGCATACGCCCTTTTTGGCCAAGGGCATCATGGTCGAGGATTTGCTGCTTTTCCTGTGCTTTAAAGGCGATTCGAATCTACCTCCTGAAATCTGTTTCCTGCAATTCTGCCTTGCTTTCTAATCCTCTTTGTTGCCTTCCCTCAATATATTTGTGGACGAGAGTTATCATTTCTAACTCTGCAGGTTTGTGAATTGCAGTGCCCCTGAGCTCCATTTTTCAACTCGCTTTCTTGGGAGCTGGCCGCAAAAGCGCAGGATTGCTTCAGGCCCTATTGTGGTTCCGGGCGGCAGGCTGAGCCTGTGGTTAATTCTTCTTCCTGATGGGAAAATAGAGTGACCTGTGCCTGTCCCCACACCTAGACCTAGTCTCTCATTGGTTCCCCCTCTTCCCGTTCATCCTCAGGACAAATTTGCAACCTGTACAGAACAGGAGGTTAAAGGTGCTCATTCTCCAAGGAGGGAGATTGCTAGTAAAGCGGCTGGAATGGCGAGCCCGAGCACAAGGAGATGAGAAATGAGGTGCGTTTTAGAAACCTTTCCCGATCACACGGTGTACCATCTTCTGGGTTTCTCATGCATGTTTTCGATGTAGGAAGATGCCCTTGAACCTGGAGATTTTGGACCCATGGGATGGGTACCACGCAGTATTACTTTAAAGGGTCTGCGTTTGCTCACCCAACCTCACCAAACCTCTCAGCCCGAAGAGTGTCCACCCTTATGTCTCAATCAGCTCTGGGTCTAGAGATGGTCAATAAATGTGGCATCCCAGCCCCTGAACGAATTCTGTATGAATTTCTCTCTCTTTCACTGTCTTTGTTTCACGGGTTTTTAAAAGTAATTGATTTTTATAATGGGGTTTAGCTGCTTTTCACTGCTGTGTTTATGCCGCTTTACACCCACTTGACTCACTTACAGAGAGATATCAATACATTGGTTTTAAGAGTCTTACTAGTCAGATATATTCTTGGGCGGTGAACAGGGGGTGTTGAATCCAGTTCACTGAGCAAGGAGTAGGTCTTGTCTGTTACATATTGGGTTTATGGAACAGTATCTGAGCTAATTTGAAACCCTTGTGTTATGCATCACCCCACCTCACCTTTCCCGTTAAGCAGCCATAGTGTGTCTTCTAAACGTGTGACGCTGTTCTGTTTTGTAATTCAGTTCAAGTGTAGCGGTTTTTACATTCCCTCTCTAAGTGATATCTTATGATAAGTGTCTTTTTCTGTGTGACTTATTTCACTTAGAATCGTCGTACCTAAATCCTCTCATCATGCTGCTACTAGCCTTATGACGTTAATTTCATGGCTGAGTGATATGCCATTGTACATAAGGACCACAACTTCCTTATCCATTTTTCTCTTTCCTGGGATATTTAAGGTGTAACGAAGTGGAGGTTCTTGTCAACAGAGCAGCCCTAAACTTTGGGGTTCCTGTGTCTTGCTGATTTTTAGTTTTCCCAATTTATACGCCCATGAGTGGAAGTGCCCTATGCTCTCTAAGCTGAGTTTTTTAGATGTTTCAGGACACACCGTACACTTCTCCAGAGTGGCTGTTGGCAATTTCCATCCCGCCCATCAGCGTAGCAAGGCTCCCGTTTCTCCATGGCCTGTCCTGCATTTCTGGTTTTGACACTTTATTCAGCATGGCCCTTTTGACCGATGGGAAGCGAGACTTCTTTGTAGCGCTGATTTGCCTTTCCAGGTTGCTTGGTTGGCCAAAAAGGGCGTATGCGTTTTTTCCTGAATATATTCAGGAAAAAACGCATACGCCCTTTTTGGCCAAGGGCATCATTGTCGAGGTTTTGCCACCTTTCCTGTGCTTTAAAGGCGATTCGACTCTACCTCCTGAAATCTGTTTCCTGCAATTCTGCTATGCTTTCAAATCCTCTTCGTTGCCTTCCCTCAATATATTTGTGGACGAGAGTTATCATTTCTAACTCTGCAGGTTTGTGAATTGCAGTGCCCCTGAGCTCGATTTTTCAACTCGCTTTTTTGGGAGCTGGCCGCAAAAGCACAGGATTGCTTCAGGCCCTCTTCTGCTTCCGGGCGGCAGGCTGAGCCTGTGGTTAATCCTTCTTCCTGATGGGAAAATAGAGTGACCTGTGCCTGTCCCCACACCTAGACCTAGTCTCTCATTGGTTCCCCCTCTTCCCGTTCATCCTCAGGTCAAATTGCAACCTGTTCGGAACAGGAGGTTAAAGGTGCTGATTCTCCAATGAGGGAGATTGCTAGTAAAGTGGCTGTAATGGCGAGCCCGAGCACAAGGAGATGAGAAATGAGGAGCGTTTTAGAAACCTTTCCCGATCACACGGTGTACCGTCTTCTGGGTTTCTCATGCATGTTTTCGATGTAGGAAGATGCCCTTGAACCTGGAGATTTTGGACCCATGGGATGGGTACCACGCAGTATTACTTTAAAGGGTCTGCGTTTGCTCACCCAACCTCACCAAACCTCTCAGCCCGAAGAGTGTCCACCCTTATGTCTCAATCAGCTGTGGTTCTAGAGATGGTCAATAAAGGTGGCATCCCAGCCCCTGAACGAATTCTGTATGAATTTCTCTCTGTTTCACTGTCTTTGTTTCACGGGTTTTTAAAAGTAATTGACTTTTATAATGGGGTTTAGCTGCTTTTCACTGCTGTGTTTATGCCGATTTACACCCACTTGACTCACTTACAGAGAGATATCAATACATTGGTTTTAAGAGTCTTACTAGTCAGATATATTCTTGGGCGGTGAACAGGGGGTATTGAGTCCAGTTCACTGAGCAAGGAGTAGGTCTTGTCTGTTACATATTGGGTTTATGGAACAGTATCTGAGCTAATTTGATACCCTTGTTTTATGCATCACCCCACCTCACCCTTCCCGTTAAGCAGCCATAGTGTGTTTTCTAAACGTGTGACGCTGTTCTGTTTTGTAATTCAGTTCAAGTGTAGCGGATTTTACATTCCCTCTATAAGTGATATCTTACGATAAGTGTCTTTCTCTGTGACTTATTTCACTTAGAATCGTCGTACCTAAATCCACTCATCATGCTGCTACTAGCCTTATGACGTTGATTTCATGCCTGAGTGATATTCCATTGTACATAAGGACCACAACTTCTTTATCCATTTTTCTCTTTCCTGGGATATTTAAGGTGTAATGAAGTGGAGGTTCTTGTCAACAGAGCAGCCCTAAACTTTGGGGTGCCTGTGTCTTGCTGATTTTTAGTTTTCCCAATTTATACGCCCATGAGTGGAACTGCCCTATGCTCTCTAAGCTGAGTTTTTTAGGTGTTTCAGGACACACCGTACACTTCTCCAGAGTGGCTGTTGGCAATTTACATCCCGCCCATCAGCGTAGCAAGGCTCCCGTTTCTCCATGGCCTGTCCTGCATTTCTGGTTTTGACACTTTATTCAGCATGGCCCTTTTGACCGATGGGAAGCGAGACTTCTTTGTAGCGCTGATTTGCCTTTCCAGGTTGCTTGCTTGGCCAAAAAGGGCGTATGCGTTTTTTCCTGAATATATTCAGGAAAAAACGCATACGCCCTTTTTGGCCAAGGGCATCATTGTCGAGGTTTTGCCGCTTTTCCTGTGCTTTAAAGGCGATTCGACTCTACCTCCTGAAATCAGTTTCCTGCAATTCTGCTATGCTTTCAAATCCTCTTCGTTGCCTTCCCTCAATATATTTGTGGACGAGAGTTACCATTTCTAACTCTGCAGGTTTGTGAATTGCAGTGACCCTGAGCTCCATTTTTCAACTCGCTTTTTTGGGAGCTGGCCGCAAAAGCACAGGATTGCTTCAGGCGCTGTTCTGCTTCCGGGCGGCAGGCTGAGCCTGTGGTTAATCCTTCTTCCTGATGGGAAAATAGAGTGACATGTGGCTGTCCCAACACCTAGAGCAAGTCTCTCATTGGTTCCCCCTCTTCCCGTTTATCCTCAGGACAAATTGCAACCTGTACGGAACAGAAGGTTAAAGGGGCTGATTCTCCAAGGAGGGAGATTGCTAGTAAAGCGGCTGTAATGGCCAACCCCAGCACAAGGAGATGAGAAATGAGGTGCGTTTTAGAAACCTTTCCCGATCACACGGTGTACCATCTTCTGGGTTTCTCATGCATGTTTTCGATGTAGGAAGATGCCCTTGAACCTGGAGATTTTGGACCCATGGGATGGATACCACGCAGTATTACTTTAAAGGGTCTGCGTTTGCTCACCCAACCTCACCAAACCTCTCAGCCCCAAGAGTGTCCACCCTTATGACTCAATCAGCTGTGGGTCTAGAGATGGTCAATAAAGGTGGCATCCCTACCCCTGAACGAATTCTGTATGAATTTCTCTCTCTTTCACTGTCTTTGTTTCACGGGTTTTTAAAAGTAATTGATTTTTATAATGGGGTTTAGCTGCTTTTCACTGCTGTGTTTATGCCGCTTTACACCCACTTGACTCACTTACAGAGGGATATCAATACATTGGTTTTAAGAGTCTTACTAGTCAGAAATATTCTTGGGCGGTGAACAGGGGGTGTTGAGTCCAGTTCACTGAGCAAGGAGTAGGTCTTGTCTATTACATATTGGGTTTATGGAACGGTATCTGAGCTAATTTGAAACCCTTGTTTTATGCATCACACCACCTCACCTTTCCCGTTAAGCAGCCATAGTGTGTCTTCTAAACGTGTGACGCTGTTCTGTTTTGTAATTCAGTTCAAGTGTAGCGGTTTTTACATTCCCTCTCTAAGTGATATCTTATGATAAGTGTCTTTTTCTGTGTGACTTATTTCACTTAGAATCATCGTACCTAAATCCTCTCATCATGCTGCTACTAGCCTTATGACGTTGATTTCATGCCTGAGTGATATTCCATTGTACATAAGGACCACAACTTCTTTATCCATTTTTCTCTTTCCTGGGATATTTAAGGTGTAATGAAGTGGAGGTTCTTGTCAACAGAGCAGCCCTAAACTTTGGGGTGCCTGTGTCTTGCTGATTTTTAGTTTTCCCAATTTATACGCCCATGAGTGGAAGTGCCCTATGCTCTCTAAGCTGAGTGTTTTAGATGTTTCAGGACACACCGTACACTTCTCCAGAGTGGCTGTTGGCAATTTACATCCCGCCCATCAGTGTAGCAAGCCTCCCATTTCTCCATGGCCTGTCCTGCATTTCTGGTTTTGACACTTTATTCAGCATGGCCCTTTTGACCGATGGGAAGCGAGACTTCTTTGTAGCGCTGATTTGCCTTTCCAGGTTGCTTGGTTGGCCAAAAAGGGCGTATGCGTTTTTTCCTGAATATATTCAGGAAAAAACGCATACGCCCTTTTTGGCCAAGGGCATCATGGTCGAGGTTTTGCCGCTTTTCCTGTGCTTTAAAGGCGATTCGAATCTACCTCCTGAAATCTGTTTCCTGCAATTCTGCCTTGCTTTCTAATCCTCTTTGTTGCCTTCCCTCAATATATTTGTGGACGAGAGTTATCATTTCTAACTCTGCAGGTTTGTGAATTGCAGTGCCCCTGAGCTCCATTTTTCAACTCGCTTTCTTGGGAGCTGGCCGCAAAAGCGAAGGATTGCTTCAGGCCCTATTGTGGTTCTGGGCGGCAGGCTGAGCCTGTGGTTAATTCTTCTTCCTGATGGGAAAATAGAGTGACCTGTGCCTGTCCCCACACCTAGACCTAGTCTCTCATTGGTTCCCCCTCTTCCCGTTCATCCTCAGGACAAATTTGCAACCTGTACAGAACAGGAGGTTAAAGGTGCTCATTCTCCAAGGAGGGAGATTGCTAGTAAAGCGGCTGGAATGGCGAGCCCGAGCACAAGGAGATGAGAAATGAGGTGCGTTTTAGAAACCTTTCCCGATCACACGGTGTACCATCTTCTGGGTTTCTCATGCATGTTTTCGATGTAGGAAGATGCCCTTGAACCTGGAGATTTTGGACCCATGGGATGGGTACCACGCAGTATTACTTTAAAGGGTCTGCGTTTGCTCACCCAACCTCACCAAACCTCTCAGCCCCAAGAGTGTCCACCCTTATGACTCAATCAGCTGTGGGTCTAGAGATAGTCAATAAAGGTGGCATCCCAGCCCCTGAACGAATTCTGTATGAATTTCTCTCTCTTTCACTGTCTTTGTTTCACGGGTTTTTAAAAGTAATTGATTTTTATAATGGGGTTTAGCTGCTTTTCACTGCTGTGTTTATGCCGCTTTACACCCACTTGACTCACTTACAGAGGGATATCAATACATTGGTTTTAAGAGTCTTACTAGTCAGAAATATTCTTGGGCGGTGAACAGGGGGTGTTGAGTCCAGTTCACTGAGCAAGGAGTAGGTCTTGTCTATTACATATTGGGTTTATGGAACGGTATCTGAGCTAATTTGAAACCCTTGTTTTATGCATCACACCACCTCACCTTTCCCGTTAAGCAGCCATAGTGTGTCTTCTAAACGTGTGACGCTGTTCTGTTTTGTAATTCAGTTCAAGTGTAGCGGTTTTTACATTCCCTCTCTAAGTGATATCTTATGATAAGTGTCTTTTTCTGTGTGACTTATTTCACTTAGAATCGTCGTACCTAAATCCTCTCATCATGCTGCTACTAGCCTTATGACGTTGATTTCATGCCTGAGTGATATTCCATTGTACATAAGGACCACAACTTCTTTATCCATTTTTCTCTTTCCTGGGATATTTAAGGTGTAATGAAGTGGAGGTTCTTGTCAACAGAGCAGTCCTAAACTTTGGGGTGCCTGTGTCTTGCTGATTTTTAGTTTTCCCAATTTATACGCCCATGAGTGGAAGTGCCCTATGCTCTCTAAGCTGAGTGTTTTAGATGTTTCAGGACACACCGTACACTTCTCCAGAGTGGCTGTTGGCAATTTACATCCCGCCCATCAGCGTAGCAAGGCTCCCGTTTCTCCATGGCCTGTCCTGCATTTCTGGTTTTGACACATTATTCAGCATGGCCCTTTTGACCGATGGGAAGCGAGACTTCTTTGTAGCGCTGATTTGCCTTTCCAGGTTGCTTGGTTGGCCAAAAAGGGCGTATGCGTTTTTTCCTGAATATATTCAGGAAAAAACGCATACGCCCTTTTTGGCCAAGGGCATCATGGTCGAGGATTTGCTGCTTTTCCTGTGCTTTAAAAGCGATTCGAATCTACCTCCTGAAATCTGTTTCCTGCAATTCTGCCTTGCTTTCTAATCCTCTTTGTTGCCTTCCCTCAATATATTTGTGGACGAGAGTTATCATTTCTAACTCTGCAGGTTTGTGAATTGCAGTGCCCCTGAGCTCCATTTTTCAACTCGCTTTCTTGGGAGCTGGCCGCAAAAGCGCAGGATTGCTTCAGGCCCTATTGTGGTTCCGGGCGGCAGGCTGAGCCTGTGGTTAATTCTTCTTCCTGATGGGAAAATAGAGTGACCTGTGCCTGTCCCCACACCTAGACCTAGTCTCTCATTGGTTCCCCCTCTTCCCGTTCATCCTCAGGACAAATTTGCAACCTGTACAGAACAGGAGGTTAAAGGTGCTCATTCTCCAAGGAGGGAGATTGCTAGTAAAGCGGCTGGAATGGCGAGCCCGAGCACAAGGAGATGAGAAATGAGGTGCGTTTTAGAAACCTTTCCCGATCACACGGTGTACCATCTTCTGGGTTTCTCATGCATGTTTTCGATGTAGGAAGATGCCCTTGAACCTGGAGATTTTGGACCCATGGGATGGGTACCACGCAGTATTACTTTAAAGGGTCTGCGTTTGCTCACCCAACCTCACCAAACCTCTCAGCCCGAAGAGTGTCC
This sequence comes from Balaenoptera borealis, assembly GCF_965194805.1. Taxonomy (NCBI): domain Eukaryota; kingdom Metazoa; phylum Chordata; class Mammalia; order Artiodactyla; family Balaenopteridae; genus Balaenoptera; species Balaenoptera borealis. Next base: position 47,589 of record NW_028122959.1, read on the forward strand.
ACCCTTATGTCTCAATCAGCTGTGGGTCTAGAGATGGTCAATAAATGTGGCATCCCAGCCCCTGAACGAATTCTGTATGAATTTCTCTCTCTTTCACTGTCTTTGTTTCACGGGTTTTTAAAAGTAATTGATTTTTATAATGGGGTTTAGCTGCTTTTCACTGCTGTGTTTATGCCGCTTTACACCCACTTGACTCACTTACAGAGAGATATCAATACATTGGTTTTAAGAGTCTTCCTAGTCAGATATATTCTTGGGCGGTGAACAGGGGGTGTTGAATCCAGTTCACTGAGCAAGGAGTACGTCTTGTCTTTTACATATTGGGTTTATGGAACAGTATCTGAGCTAATTTGAAACCCTTGTGTTATGCATCACCCCACCTCACCTTTCCCGTTAAGCAGCCATAGTGTGTTTTCTAAACGTGTGACGCTGTTCTGTTTTGTAATTCAGTTCAAGTGTAGCGGTTTTTACATTCCCTCTATAAGTGATATCTTATGATAAGTGTCTTTTTCTGTGTGACTTATTTCACTTAGAATCGTCGTACCTAAATCTTCTCATCATGCTGCTACTAGCCTTATGATGTTGATTTCATGCCTGAGTGATATTCCATTGTACATAAGGACCACAACTTCTTTATCCATTTTTCTCTTTCCTGGGATATTTAAGGTGTAATGAAGTGGAGGTTCTTGTCATCAGAGCAGCCCTAAACTTTGGGGTGCCTGTGTCTTGCTGATTTTTAGTTTTCCCAATTTATACGCCCATGAGTGGAAGTGCCCTATGCTCTCTAAGCTGAGTGTTTTAGATGTTTCAGGACACACCGTACACTTCTCCAGAGTGGCTGTTGGCAATTTAAATCCCGCCCATCAGCGTAGCAAGGCTCCCGTTTCTCCATGGCCTGTCCTGCATTTCTGGTTTTGACACTTTATTCAGCATGGCCCTTTTGACCGATGGGAAGCGAGACTTCTTTGTAGCGCTGATTTGCCTTTCCAGGTTGCTTGGTTGGCCAAAAAGGGCGTATGCGTTTTTTCCTGAATATATTCAGGAAAAAACGCATACGCCCTTTTTGGCCAAGGGCATCATGGTCGAGGTTTTGCCGCTTTTCCTGTGCTTTAAAGGCGATTCGACTCTACCTCCTGAAATCTGTTTCCTGCAATTCTGCCTTGCTTTCAAATCCTCCTCGTTGCCTTCCCTCAATATATTTGTGGACGAGAGTTATCATTTCTAACTCTGCAGGTTTGTGAATTGCAGTGCCCCTGAGCTCGATTTTTCAACTCGCTTTTTTGGGAGCTGGCCGCAAAAGCACAGGATTGCTTCAGGCCCTGTTCTGCTTCCGGGCGGCAGGCTGAGCCTGTGGTTAATCCTTCTTCCTGATGGGAAAATAGAGTGACCTGTGCCTGTCCCCACACCTAGACCTAGTCTCTCATTGGTTCCCCCTCTTCCCGTTCATCCTCAGGACAAATTTGCAACCTGTACAGAACAGGAGGTTAAAGGTGCTCATTCTCCAAGGAGGGAGATTGCTAGTAAAGCGGCTGGAATGGCGAGCCCGAGCACAAGGAGATGAGAAATGAGGTGCGTTTTAGAAACCTTTCCCGATCACACGGTGTACCGTCTTCTGGGTTTCTCATGCATGTTTTCGATGTAGGAAGATGCCCTTGAACCTGGAGATTTTGGACCCATGGGATGGGTACCACGCAGTATTACTTTAAAGGGTCTGCGTTTGCTCACCCAACCTCACCAAACCTCTCAGCCCGAAGAGTGTCCACCCTTATGTCTCAATCAGCTGTGGGTCTAGAGATGGTCAATCCAGGTGGCATCACAGCCCCTGAACGAATTTTGTAAGAATTTCTCTCTCTTTCACTGTCTTTGTTTCACGGGTTTTTAAAAGTAATTGATTTTTATAATGGGGTTTAGCTGCTTTTCACTGCTGTGTTTATGCCGGTTTACACCCACTTGACTCACTTACAGAGGGATATCAATACATTGGTTTTAAGATTCTTACTAGTCAGATATATTCTTGGGCGGTGAACAGGGGGTGTTGAGTCCAGTTCACTGAGCAAGGAGTAGGTCTTGTCTATTACATATTGGGTTTATGGAACGGTATCTGAGCTAATTTGAAACCCTTGTTTTATGCATCACCCCACCTCACCTTTCCCGTTAAGCAGCCATAGTGTGTCTTCTAAACGTGTGACGCTGTTCTGTTTTGTAATTCAGTTCAAGTGTAGCGGTTTTTACATTCCCTCTCTAAGTGATATCTTATGATAAGTGTCTTTTTCTGTGTGACTTATTTCACTTAGAATCGTCGTACCTAAATCTTCTCATCATGCTGCTACTAGCCTTATGATGTTGATTTCATGCCTGAGTGATATTCCATTGTACATAAGGACCACAACTTCTTTATCCATTTTTCTCTTTCCTGGGATATTTAAGGTGTAATGAAGTGGAGGTTCTTGTCATCAGAGCAGCCCTAAACTTTGGGGTGCCTGTGTCTTGCTGATTTTTAGTTTTCCCAATTTATACGCCCATGAGTGGAAGTGCCCTATGATCTCTAAGCTGAGTGTTTTAGATGTTTCAGGACACACCGTACACTTCTCCAGAGTGGCTGTTGGCAATTTAAATCCCGCCCATCAGCGTAGCAAGGCTCCCGTTTCTCCATGGCCTGTCCTGCATTTCTGGTTTTGACACTTTATTCAGCATGGCCCTTTTGACCGATGGGAAGCGAGACTTCTTTGTAGCGCTGATTTGCCTTTCCAGGTTGCTTGGTTGGCCAAAAAGGGCGTATGCGTTTTTTCCTGAATATATTCAGGAAAAAACGCATACGCCCTTTTTGGCCAAGGGCATCATGGTCGAGGTTTTGCCGCTTTTCCTGTGCTTTAAAGGCGATTCGACTCTACCTCCTGAAATCTGTTTCCTGCAATTCTGCCTTGCTTTCAAATCCTCCTCGTTGCCTTCCCTCAATATATTTGTGGACGAGAGTTACCATTTATAACTCTGCAGGTTTGTGAATTGCAGTGCCCCTGAGCTCCATTTTTCAACTCGCTTTTTTGGGAGCTGGCCGCAAAAGCACAGTATTGCTTCAGGCCCTGTTCTGCTTCCGGGCGGCAGGCTGAGCCTGTGGTTAATCCTTCTTCCTGATGGGAAAATAGAGTGACATGTGGCTGTCCCAACACCTAGAGCTAGTCTCTCATTGGTTCCCCCTCTTCCCGTTTATCCTCAGGACAAATTGCAACCTGTACGGAACAGAAGGTTAAAGGTGCTGATTCTCAAAGGAGGGAGATTGCTAGTAAAGCGGCTGTAATGGCCAACCCGAGCACAAGGAGATGAGAAATGAGGTGCGTTTTAGAAACCTTTCCCGATCACACGGTGTACCATCTTCTGGGTTTCGCATGCATGTTTTCGATGTAGGAAGATGCCCTTGAATCTGGAGATTTTGGACCCATGGGATGGGTACCACGCAGTATTACTTTAAAGGGTCTGCGTTTGCTCACCCAACCTCACCAAACTTCTTAGCCCGAAGAGTGTCCACCCTTATGTCTCAATCAGCTGTGGGTCTAGAGATGGTCAATAAAGGTGGCATCCCAGCCCCTGAACGAATTCTGTATGAATTTCTCTCTCTTTCACTGTCTTTGTTTCACGGGTTTTTAAAAGTAATTGATTTTTATAATGGGGTTTAGCTGCTTTTCACTGCTGTGTTTATGCCGCTTTACACCCACTTGACTCACTTACAGAGGGATATCAATACATTGGTTTAAAGAGTCTTACTAGTCAGATATATTCTTGGGCGGTGAACAGGGGGTGTTGAGTCCAGTTCACTGAGCAAGGAGTAGGTCTTGTCTATTACATATTGGGTTTATGGAACGGTATCTGAGCTAATTTGAAACCCTTGTTTTATGCATCACCCCACCTCACCTTTCCCGTTAAGCAGCCATAGTGTGTCTTCTAAACGTGTGACGCTGTTCTGTTTTGTAATTCAGTTCAAGTGTAGCGGTTTTTACATTCCCTCTCTAAGTGATATCTTATGATAAGTGTCTTTTTCTGTGTGACTTATTTCACTTAGAATCGTCGTACCTAAATCCTCTCATCATGCTGCTACTAGCCTTATGACGTTGATTTCATGCCTGAGTGATATTCCATTGTACATAAGGACCACAACTTCTTTATCCATTTTTCTCTTTCCTGGGATATTTAAGGTGTAATGAAGTGGAGGTTCTTGTCAACAGAGCAGCCCTAAACTTTGGGGTGCCTGTGTCTTGCTGATTTTTAGTTTTCCCAATTTATACGCCCATGAGTGGAAGTGCCCTATGCTCTCTAAGCTGAGTGTTTTAGATGTTTCAGGACACACTGTACACTTCTCCAGAGTGGCTGTTGGCAATTTAAATCCCGCCCATCAGTGTAGCAAGGCTCCCGTTTCTCCATGGCCTGTCCTGCATTTCTGGTTTTGACACTTTATTCAGCATGGCCCTTTTGACCGATGGGAAGCGAGACTTCTTTGTAGCGCTGATTTGCCTTTCCAGGTTGCTTGGTTGGCCAAAAAGGGCGTATGCGTTTTTTCCTGAATATATTCAGGAAAAAACGCATACGCCCTTTTTGGCCAAGGGCATCATGGTCGAGGTTTTGCTGCCTTTCCTGTGCTTTAAAGGCGATTCGACTCTACCTCCTGAAATCTGTTTTCTGCAATTCTGCTATGCTTTCAAATCCTCTTCGTTGCCTTCCCTCAATATATTTTTGGACGAGAGTTATCATTTCTAACTCTGCAGGTTTGTGAATTGCAGTGCCCCTGAGCGCGATTTTTCAACTCGCTTTTTTGGGAGCTGGCCGCAAAAGCACAGGATTGCTTCAGGCCCTCTTCTGCTTCCGGGCGGCAGGCTGAGCCTGTGGTTAATCCTTCTTCCTGATGGGAAAATAGAGTGACCTGTGGCTGTCCCAACACCTAGAGCTAGTCTCTCATTGGTTCCCCCTCTTCCCGTTTATCCTCAGGACAAATTGCAACCTGTACGGAACAGAAGGTTAAAGGGGCTGATTCTCCAAGGACGGAGATTTCTAGTAAAGCGGCTGTAATGGCCAACCCGAGCACAAGGAGATGAGAAATGAGGTGCGTTTTAGAAACCTTTCCCGATCACACGGTGTACCATCTTCTGGGTTTCTCATGCATGTTTTCGATGTAGGAAGATGCCCTTGAACCTGGAGATTTTGGACCCATGGGATGGGTACCACGCAATATTACTTTAAAGGGTCTCCGTTTTCTCACCCAACCTCAGCAAACCTCTCAGCCCCAAGAGTGTCCACCCTTATGACTCAATCAGCTGTGGGTCTAGAGATGGTCAATAAAGGTGGCATCCCAGCCCCTGAACGAATTCTGTATGAATTTCTCTCTCTTTCACTGTCTTTGTTTCACGGGTTTTTAAAAGTAATTGATTTTTATAATGGGGTTTAGCTGCTTTTCACTGCTGTGTTTATGCCTCTTTACACCCACTTGACTCACTTACAGAGAGATATCAATACATTGGTTTTAAGAGTCTTACTAGTCAGATATATTCTTGGGCGGTGAACAGGGGGTGTTGAATCCAGTTCACTGAGCAAGGAGTAGGTCTTGTCTGTTACATATTGGGTTTATGGAACAGTATCTGAGCTAATTTGATACTCTTGTTTTATGCAACACCCCACCTCACCTTTCCCGTTAAGCAGCCATAGTGTGTTTTCTAAACGTGTGACGCTGTTCTGTTTTGTAATTCAGTTCAAGTGTAGCGGTTTTTACATTCCCTCTATAAGTCATATCTTATGATAAGTGCCTTTTTCTGTGTGACTTATTTCACTTAGAATCGTCGTACCTAAATCTTCTCATCATGCTGCTACTAGCCTTATGATGTTGATTTCATTGCTGAGTGATATGCCATTATACATATGGACCACAACTTCTTTATCCATTTTTCTCTTTCATTGGATATTTAAGGTGTAACGAAGTGGAGGTTCTTGTCAACAGAGCAGCCCTAAACTGTGGGGTGCCTGTGTCTTGCTGATTTTTAGTTTTCCCAATTTATACGCCCATGAGTGGAAGTGCCCTATGCTCTCTAATCTGAGTTTTTTAGATGTTTCAGGACACACCGTACACTTCTCCAGAGTGGCTGTTGGCAATTTACATCCCGCCCATCAGCGTAGCAAGGCTCCCGTTTCTCCATGGCCTGTCCTGCATTTCTGGTTTTGACACTTTATTCAGCATGGCCCTTTTGACAGATGGAAAGCGAGACTTCTTTTTAGCGCTAATTTGCCTTTCCAGGTTGCTTGCTTGGCCAAAAAGGGCGTATGCGTTTTTTCCTGAATATATTCAGGAAAAAACGCATACGCCCTTTTTGGCCAAGGGCATCATGGTCGAGGTTTTGCCGCTTTTCCTGTGCTTTAAAGGTGATTCGAATCTACCTCCTGAAATCTGTTTCCTGCAATTCTGCCTTGCTTTCAAATCCTCTTCGTTGCCTTCCCTCAATATTTTTGTGGACGAGAGTTATCATTTCTAACTCTGCAGGTTTGTGAATTGCAGTGCCCCTGAGCTCCATTTTTCAACTCGCTTTCTTGGGAGCTGGCCGCAAAAGCGCAGGATTGCTTCAGGCCCTATTGTGGTTCCGGGCGGCAGGCTGAGCCTGTGGTTAATTCTTCTTCCTGATGGGAAAATAGAGTGACCTGTGCCTGTCCCCACACCTAGACCTAGTCTCTCATTGGTTCCCCCTCTTCCCGTTCATCCTCAGGACAAATTTGCAACCTGTACAGAACAGGAGGTTAAAGGTGCTCATTCTCCAAGGAGGGAGATTGCTAGTAAAGCGGCTGGAATGGCGAGCCCGAGCACAAGGAGATGAGAAATGAGGTGCGTTTTAGAAACCTTTCCCGATCACACGGTGTACCGTCTTCTGGGTTTCTCATGCATGTTTTCGATGTAGGAAGATGCCCTTGAACCTGGAGATTTTGGACCCATGGGATGGGTACCACGCAGTATTACTTTAAAGGGTCTGCGTTTGCTCACCCAACCTCACCAAACCTCTCAGCCCGAAGAGTGTCCACCCTTATGTCTCAATCAGCTGTGGGTCTAGAGATGGTCAATCCAGGTGGCATCACAGCCCCTGAACGAATTTTGTAAGAATTTCTCTCTCTTTCACTGTCTTTGTTTCACGGATTTTTAAAAGTAATTGATTTTTATAATGGGGTTTAGCTGCTTTTCACTGCTGTGTTTATGCCGGGTTACACCCACTTGACTCACTTACAGAGGGATATCAATACATTGGTTTTAAGATTCTTACTAGTCAGATATATTCTTGGGCGGTGAACAGGGGGTGTTGAGTCCAGTTCACTGAGCAAGGAGTAGGTCTTGTCTATTACATATTGGGTTTATGGAACGGTATCTGAGCTAATTTGAAACCCTTGTTTTATGCATCACCCCACCTCACCTTTCCCGTTAAGCAGCCATAGTGTGTCTTCTAAACGTGTGACGCTGTTCTGTTTTGTAATTCAGTTCAAGTGTAGCGGTTTTTACATTCCCTCTCTAAGTGATATCTTATGATAAGTGTCTTTTTCTGTGTGACTTATTTCACTTAGAATCGTCGTACCTAAATCTTCTCATCATGCTGCTACTAGCCTTATGATGTTGATTTCATTGCTGAGTGATATGCCATTATACATATGGACCACAACTTCTTTATCCATTTTTCTCTTTCCTGGGATATTTAAGGTGTAACGAAGTGGAGGTTCTTGTCAACAGAGCAGCCCTAAGCTTTGGGGTGCCTGTGTCTTGCTGATTTTTAGTTTTCCCAATTTATACGCCCATGAGTGGAAGTGCCCTATGCTCTCTAATCTGAGTTTTTTAGATGTTTCAGGACACACCGTACACCTCTCCAGAGTGGCTGTTGGCAATTTACATCCCGCCCATCAGCGTAGCAAGGCTCCCGTTTCTCCATGGCCTGTCCTGCATTTCTGGTTTTGACACTTTATTCAGCATGGCCCTTTTGACCGATGGGAAGCGAGACTTCTTTGTAGCGCTGATTTGCCTTTCCAGGTTGCTTGGTTGGCCAAAAAGGGCGTATGCGTTTTTTCCTGAATATATTCAGGAAAAAACGCATACGCCCTTTTTGGCCAAGGGCATCATGGTCGAGGTTTTGCCGCTTTTCCTGTGCTTTAAAGGCGATTCGAATCTACCTCCTGAAATCTGTTTCCTGCAATTCTGCCTTGCTTTCAAATCCTCTTCGTTGCCTTCCCTCAATATATTTGTGGACGAGAGTTATCATTTCTAACTCTGCAGGTTTGTGAATTGCAGTGCCCCTGAGCTCCACTTTTCAACTCGCTTTCTTGGGAGCTGGCCGCAAAAGCGCAGGATTGCTTCAGGCCCTATTGTGGTTCCGGGCGGCAGGCTGAGCCTGTGGTTAATTCTTCTTCCTGATGGGAAAATAGAGTGACCTGTGCCTGTCCCCACACCTAGACCTAGTCTCTCATTGGTTCCCCCTCTTCCCGTTCATCCTCAGGACAAATTGCAACCTGTTCGGAACAGGAGGTTAAAGGTGCTGATTCTCCAAGGAGGGAGATTGCTAGTAAAGTGGCTGTAATGGCGAGCCCGAGCACAAGGAGATGAGAAATGAGGTGCGTTTTAGGAACCTTTCCCGATCACACGGTGTACCGTCTTCTGGGTTTCTCATGCATGTTTTCGATGTAGGAAGATGCCCTTGAACCTGGAGATTTTGGACCCATGGGATGGGTACCACACAGTATTACTTTAAAGGGTCTGCATTTGCTCACCCAACCTCACCAAACCTCTCAGCCCGAAGAGTGTCCACCCTTATGTCTCAATCAGCTGTGGGTCTAGAGATGGTCAATAAAGGTGGCATCCCAGCCACTGAACGAATTCTGTATGAATTTCTCTCTCTTTCACTGTCTTTGTTTCACGGGTTTTTAAAAGTAATTGACTTTTATAATGGGGTTTAGCTGCTTTTCACTGCTGTGTTTATGCCGATTTACACCCACTTGACTCACTTACAGAGAGATATCAATACATTGGTTTTAAGAGTCTTACTAGTCAGATATATTCTTGGGCGGTGAACAGGGGGTGTTGGGTCCAGTTCACTGAGCAAGGAGTAGGTCTTGTCTGTTACATTTTGGGTTTATGGAACAGTATCTGAGCTAATTTGATACCCTTGTTTTATGCATCACCCCACCTCACCTTTCCCGTTAAGCAGCCATAGTGTGTTTTCTAAACGTGTGACGCTGTTCTGTTTTGTAATTCAGTTCAAGTGTAGCGGATTTTACATTCCCTCTATAAGTGATATCTTACGATAAGTGTCTTTCTCTGTGACTTATTTCACTTAGAATCGTCGTACCTAAATCCACTCATCATGCTGCTACCAGCCTTATGATGTTGATTTCATGCCTGAGTGATATTCCATTGTACATAAGGACCACAACTTCTTTATCCATTTTTCTCTTTCCTGGGATATTTAAGGTGTAATGAAGTGGAGGTTCTTGTCAACAGAGCAGCCCTAAACTTTGGGGTGCCTGTGTCTTGCTGATTTTTAGTTTTCCCAATTTATACGCCCATGAGTGGACGTGCCCTATGCTCTCTAAGCTGAGTTTCTTAGGTGTTTCAGGACACACCGTACACTTCTCCAGAGTGGCTGTTGGCAATTTACATCCCGCCCATCAGCGTAGCAAGGCTCCCGTTTCTCCATGGCCTGTCCTGCATTTCTGGTTTTGACACTTTATTCAGCATGGCCCTTTTGACCGATGGGAAGCGAGACTTCTTTGTAGCGCTGATTTGCCTTTCCAGGTTGCTTGGTTGGCCAAAAAGGGCGTATGCGTTTTTTCCTGAATATATTCAGGAAAAAACGCATACGCCCTTTTTGGCCAAGGGCATCATTGTCGAGGTTTTGCCGCTTTTCCTGTGCTTTAAAGGCGATTCGACTCTACCTCCTGAAATCAGTTTCCTGCAATTCTGCTATGCTTTCAAATCCTCTTCGTTGCCTTCCCTCAATATATTTGTGGACGAGAGTTACCATTTATAACTCTGCAGGTTTGTGAATTGCAGTGCCCCTGAGCTCCATTTTTCAACTCGCTTTTTTGGGAGCTGGCCGCAAAAGCACAGTATTGCTTCAGGCCCTGTTCTGCTTCCGGGCGGCAGGCTGAGCCTGTGGTTAATCCTTCTTCCTGATGGGAAAATAGAGTGACATGTGGCTGTCCCAACACCTAGAGCTAGTCTCTCATTGGTTCCCCCTCTTCCCGTTTATCCTCAGGACAAATTGCAACCTGTACGGAACAGAAGGTTAAAGGTGCTGATTCTCAAAGGAGGGAGATTGCTAGTAAAGCGGCTGTAATGGCCAACCCGAGCACAAGGAGATGAGAAATGAGGTGCGTTTTAGAAACCTTTCCCGATCACACGGTGTACCATCTTCTGGGTTTCGCATGCATGTTTTCGATGTAGGAAGATGCCCTTGAATCTGGAGATTTTGGACCCATGGGATGGGTACCACGCAGTATTACTTTAAAGGGTCTGCGTTTGCTCACCCAACCTCACCAAACTTCTCAGCCCGAAGAGTGTCCACCCTTATGTCTCAATCAGCTGTGGGTCTAGAGATGGTCAATAAAGGTGGCATCCCAGCCCCTGAACGAATTCTGTATGAATTTCTCTCTCTTTCACTGTCTTTGTTTCACGGGTTTTTAAAAGTAATTGATTTTTATAATGGGGTTTAGCTGCTTTTCACTGCTGTGTTTATGCCGCTTTACACCCACTTGACTCACTTACAGAGGGATATCAATACATTGGTTTAAAGAGTCTTACTAGTCAGATATATTCTTGGGCGGTGAACAGGGGGTGTTGAGTCCAGTTCACTGAGCAAGGAGTAGGTCTTGTCTATTACATATTGGGTTTATGGAACGGTATCTGAGCTAATTTGAAACCCTTGTTTTATGCATCACCCCACCTCACCTTTCCCGTTAAGCAGCCATAGTGTGTCTTCTAAACGTGTGACGCTGTTCTGTTTTGTAATTCAGTTCAAGTGTAGCGGTTTTTACATTCCCTCTCTAAGTGATATCTTATGATAAGTGTCTTTTTCTGTGTGACTTATTTCACTTAGAATCGTCGTACCTAAATCCTCTCATCATGCTGCTACTAGCCTTATGACGTTGATTTCATGCCTGAGTGATATTCCATTGTACATAAGGACCACAACTTCTTTATCCATTTTTCTCTTTCCTGGGATATTTAAGGTGTAATGAAGTGGAGGTTCTTGTCAACAGAGCAGCCCTAAACTTTGGGGTGCCTGTGTCTTGCTGATTTTTAGTTTTCCCAATTTATACGCCCATGAGTGGAAGTGCCCTATGCTCTCTAAGCTGAGTGTTTTAGATGTTTCAGGACACACTGTACACTTCTCCAGAGTGGCTGTTGGCAATTTAAATCCCGCCCATCAGTGTAGCAAGGCTCCCGTTTCTCCATGGCCTGTCCTGCATTTCTGGTTTTGACACTTTATTCAGCATGGCCCTTTTGACCGATGGGAAGCGAGACTTCTTTGTAGCGCTGATTTGCCTTTCCAGGTTGCTTGGTTGGCCAAAAAGGGCGTATGCGTTTTTTCCTGAATATATTCAGGAAAAAACGCATACGCCCTTTTTGGCCAAGGGCATCATGGTCGAGGTTTTGCCGCCTTTCCTGTGCTTTAAAGGCGATTCGACTCTACCTCCTGAAATCTGTTTCCTGCAATTCTGCTATGCTTTCAAATCCTCTTCGTTGCCTTCCCTCAATATATTTTTGGACGAGAGTTATCATTTCTAACTCTGCAGGTTTGTGAATTGCAGTGCCCCTGAGCGCGATTTTTCAACTCGCTTTTTTGGGAGCTGGCCGCAAAAGCACAGGATTGCTTCAGGCCCTCTTCTGCTTCCGGGCGGCAGGCTGAGCCTGTGGTTAATCCTTCTTCCTGATGGGAAAATAGAGTGACCTGTGGCTGTCCCAACACCTAGAGCTAGTCTCTCATTGGTTCCCCCTCTTCCCGTTTATCCTCAGGACAAATTGCAACCTGTACGGAACAGAAGGTTAAAGGGGCTGATTCTCCAAGGACGGAGATTTCTAGTAAAGCGGCTGTAATGGCCAACCCGAGCACAAGGAGATGAGAAATGAGGTGCGTTTTAGAAACCTTTCCCGATCACACGGTGTACCATCTTCTGGGTTTCTCATGCATGTTTTCGATGTAGGAAGATGCCCTTGAACCTGGAGATTTTGGACCCATGGGATGGGTACCACGCAATATTACTTTAAAGGGTCTCCGTTTTCTCACCCAACCTCAGCAAACCTCTCAGCCCCAAGAGTGTCCACCCTTATGACTCAATCAGCTGTGGGTCTAGAGATGGTCAATAAAGGTGGCATCCCAGCCCCTGAACGAATTCTGTATGAATTTCTCTCTCTTTCACTGTCTTTGTTTCACGGGTTTTTAAAAGTAATTGATTTTTATAATGGGGTTTAGCTGCTTTTCACTGCTGTGTTTATGCCTCTTTACACCCACTTGACTCACTTACAGAGAGATATCAATACATTGGTTTTAAGAGTCTTACTAGTCAGATATATTCTTGGGCGGTGAACAGGGGGTGTTGAATCCAGTTCACTGAGCAAGGAGTAGGTCTTGTCTGTTACATATTGGGTTTATGGAACAGTATCTGAGCTAATTTGATACTCTTGTTTTATGCAACACCCCACCTCACCTTTCCCGTTAAGCAGCCATAGTGTGTTTTCTAAACGTGTGACGCTGTTCTGTTTTGTAATTCAGTTCAAGTGTAGCGGTTTTTACATTCCCTCTATAAGTCATATCTTATGATAAGTGCCTTTTTCTGTGTGACTTATTTCACTTAGAATCGTCGTACCTAAATCTTCTCATCATGCTGCTACTAGCCTTATGATGTTGATTTCATTGCTGAGTGATATGCCATTATACATATGGACCACAACTTCTTTATCCATTTTTCTCTTTCATTGGATATTTAAGGTGTAACGAAGTGGAGGTTCTTGTCAACAGAGCAGCCCTAAACTTTGGGGTGCCTGTGTCTTGCTGATTTTTAGTTTTCCCAATTTATACGCCCATGAGTGGAAGTGCCCTATGCTCTCTAATCTGAGTTTTTTAGATGTTTCAGGACACACCGTACACTTCTCCAGAGTGGCTGTTGGCAATTTACATCCCGCCCATCAGCGTAGCAAGGCTCCCGTTTCTCCATGGCCTGTCCTGCATTTCTGGTTTTGACACTTTATTCAGCATGGCCCTTTTGACAGATGGAAAGCGAGACTTCTTTTTAGCGCTAATTTGCCTTTCCAGGTTGCTTGCTTGGCCAAAAAGGGCGTATGCGTTTTTTCCTGAATATATTCAGGAAAAAACGCATACGCCCTTTTTGGCCAAGGGCATCATGGTCGAGGTTTTGCCGCTTTTCCTGTGCTTTAAAGGTGATTCGAATCTACCTCCTGAAATCTGTTTCCTGCAATTCTGCCTTGCTTTCAAATCCTCTTCGTTGCCTTCCCTCAATATTTTTGTGGACGAGAGTTATCATTTCTAACTCTGCAGGTTTGTGAATTGCAGTGCCCCTGAGCTCCATTTTTCAACTCGCTTTCTTGGGAGCTGGCCGCAAAAGCGCAGGATTGCTTCAGGCCCTATTGTGGTTCCGGGCGGCAGGCTGAGCCTGTGGTTAATTCTTCTTCCTGATGGGAAAATAGAGTGACCTGTGCCTGTCCCCACACCTAGACCTAGTCTCTCATTGGTTCCCCCTCTTCCCGTTCATCCTCAGGACAAATTTGCAACCTGTACAGAACAGGAGGTTAAAGGTGCTCATTCTCCAAGGAGGGAGATTGCTAGTAAAGCGGCTGGAATGGCGAGCCCGAGCACAAGGAGATGAGAAATGAGGTGCGTTTTAGAAACCTTTCCCGATCACACGGTGTACCGTCTTCTGGGTTTCTCATGCATGTTTTCGATGTAGGAAGATGCCCTTGAACCTGGAGATTTTGGACCCATGGGATGGGTACCACGCAGTATTACTTTAAAGGGTCTGCGTTTGCTCACCCAACCTCACCAAACCTCTCAGCCCGAAGAGTGTCCACCCTTATGTCTCAATCAGCTGTGGGTCTAGAGATGGTCAATCCAGGTGGCATCACAGCCCCTGAACGAATTTTGTAAGAATTTCTCTCTCTTTCACTGTCTTTGTTTCACGGATTTTTAAAAGTAATTGATTTTTATAATGGGGTTTAGCTGCTTTTCACTGCTGTGTTTATGCCGGGTTACACCCACTTGACTCACTTACAGAGGGATATCAATACATTGGTTTTAAGATTCTTACTAGTCAGATATATTCTTGGGCGGTGAACAGGGGGTGTTGAGTCCAGTTCACTGAGCAAGGAGTAGGTCTTGTCTATTACATATTGGGTTTATGGAACGGTATCTGAGCTAATTTGAAACCCTTGTTTTATGCATCACCCCACCTCACCTTTCCCGTTAAGCAGCCATAGTGTGTCTTCTAAACGTGTGACGCTGTTCTGTTTTGTAATTCAGTTCAAGTGTAGCGGTTTTTACATTCCCTCTCTAAGTGATATCTTATGATAAGTGTCTTTTTCTGTGTGACTTATTTCACTTAGAATCGTCGTACCTAAATCTTCTCATCATGCTGCTACTAGCCTTATGATGTTGATTTCATTGCTGAGTGATATGCCATTATACATATGGACCACAACTTCTTTATCCATTTTTCTCTTTCCTGGGATATTTAAGGTGTAACGAAGTGGAGGTTCTTGTCAACAGAGCAGCCCTAAGCTTTGGGGTGCCTGTGTCTTGCTGATTTTTAGTTTTCCCAATTTATACGCCCATGAGTGGAAGTGCCCTATGCTCTCTAAGCTGAGTTTTTTAGATGTTTCAGGACACACCGTACACTTCTCCAGAGTGGCTGTTGGCAATTTACATCCCGCCCATCAGCGTAGCAAGGCTCCCGTTTCTCCATGGCCTGTCCTGCATTTCTGGTTTTGACACTTTATTCAGCATGGCCCTTTTGACCGATGGGAAGCGAGACTTCTTTGTAGCGCTGATTTGCCTTTCCAGGTTGCTTGGTTGGCCAAAAAGGGCGTATGCGTTTTTTCCTGAATATATTCAGGAAAAAACGCATACGCCCTTTTTGGCCAAGGGCATCATGGTCGAGGTTTTGCCGCTTTTCCTGTGCTTTAAAGGCGATTCGAATCTACCTCCTGAAATCTGTTTCCTGCAATTCTGCCTTGCTTTCAAATCCTCTTCGTTGCCTTCCCTCAATATATTTGTGGACGAGAGTTATCATTTCTAACTCTGCAGGTTTGTGAATTGCAGTGCCCCTGAGCTCCACTTTTCAACTCGCTTTCTTGGGAGCTGGCCGCAAAAGCGCAGGATTGCTTCAGGCCCTATTGTGGTTCCGGGCGGCAGGCTGAGCCTGTGGTTAATTCTTCTTCCTGATGGGAAAATAGAGTGACCTGTGCCTGTCCCCACACCTAGACCTAGTCTCTCATTGGTTCCCCCTCTTCCCGTTCATCCTCAGGACAAATTGCAACCTGTTCGGAACAGGAGGTTAAAGGTGCTGATTCTCCAAGGAGGGAGATTGCTAGTAAAGTGGCTGTAATGGCGAGCCCGAGCACAAGGAGATGAGAAATGAGGTGCGTTTTAGGAACCTTTCCCGATCACACGGTGTACCGTCTTCTGGGTTTCTCATGCATGTTTTCGATGTAGGAAGATGCCCTTGAACCTGGAGATTTTGGACCCATGGGATGGGTACCACACAGTATTACTTTAAAGGGTCTGCATTTGCTCACCCAACCTCACCAAACCTCTCAGCCCGAAGAGTGTCCACCCTTATGTCTCAATCAGCTGTGGGTCTAGAGATGGTCAATAAAGGTGGCATCCCAGCCACTGAACGAATTCTGTATGAATTTCTCTCTCTTTCACTGTCTTTGTTTCACGGGTTTTTAAAAGTAATTGACTTTTATAATGGGGTTTAGCTGCTTTTCACTGCTGTGTTTATGCCGATTTACACCCACTTGACTCACTTACAGAGAGATATCAATACATTGGTTTTAAGAGTCTTACTAGTCAGATATATTCTTGGGCGGTGAACAGGGGGTGTTGAGTCCAGTTCACTGAGCAAGGAGTAGGTCTTGTCTGTTACATTTTGGGTTTATGGAACAGTATCTGAGCTAATTTGATACCCTTGTTTTATGCATCACCCCACCTCACCTTTCCCGTTAAGCAGCCATAGTGTGTTTTCTAAACGTGTGACGCTGTTCTGTTTTGTAATTCAGTTCAAGTGTAGCGGATTTTACATTCCCTCTATAAGTGATATCTTACGATAAGTGTCTTTCTCTGTGACTTATTTCACTTAGAATCGTCGTACCTAAATCCACTCATCATGCTGCTACCAGCCTTATGACGTTGATTTCATGCCTGAGTGATATTCCATTGTACATAAGGACCACAACTTCTTTATCCATTTTTCTCTTTCCTGGGATATTTAAGGTGTAATGAAGTGGAGGTTCTTGTCAACAGAGCAGCCCTAAACTTTGGGGTGCCTGTGTCTTGCTGATTTTTAGTTTTCCCAATTTATACGCCCATGAGTGGACGTGCCCTATGCTCTCTAAGCTGAGTTTCTTAGGTGTTTCAGGACACACCGTACACTTCTCCAGAGTGGCTGTTGGCAATTTACATCCCGCCCATCAGCGTAGCAAGGCTCCCGTTTCTCCATGGCCTGTCCTGCATTTCTGGTTTTGACACTTTATTCAGCATGGCCCTTTTGACCGATGGGAAGCGAGACTTCTTTGTAGCGCTGATTTGCCTTTCCAGGTTGCTTGGTTGGCCAAAAAGGGCGTATGCGTTTTTTCCTGAATATATTCAGGAAAAAACGCATACGCCCTTTTTGGCCAAGGGCATCATTGTCGAGGTTTTGCCGCTTTTCCTGTGCTTTAAAGGCGATTCGACTCTACCTCCTGAAATCAGTTTCCTGCAATTCTGCTATGCTTTCAAATCCTCTTCGTTGCCTTCCCTCAATATATTTGTGGACGAGAGTTACCATTTATAACTCTGCAGGTTTGTGAATTGCAGTGCCCCTGAGCTCCATTTTTCAACTCGCTTTTTTGGGAGCTGGCCGCAAAAGCACAGTATTGCTTCAGGCCCTGTTCTGCTTCCGGGCGGCAGGCTGAGCCTGTGGTTAATCCTTCTTCCTGATGGGAAAATAGAGTGACATGTGGCTGTCCCAACACCTAGAGCTAGTCTCTCATTGGTTCCCCCTCTTCCCGTTTATCCTCAGGACAAATTGCAACCTGTACGGAACAGAAGGTTAAAGGTGCTGATTCTCAAAGGAGGGAGATTGCTAGTAAAGCGGCTGTAATGGCCAACCCGAGCACAAGGAGATGAGAAATGAGGTGCGTTTTAGAAACCTTTCCCGATCACACGGTGTACCATCTTCTGGGTTTCGCATGCATGTTTTCGATGTAGGAAGATGCCCTTGAATCTGGAGATTTTGGACCCATGGGATGGGTACCACGCAGTATTACTTTAAAGGGTCTGCGTTTGCTCACCCAACCTCACCAAACTTCTCAGCCCGAAGAGTGTCCACCCTTATGTCTCAATCAGCTGTGGGTCTAGAGATGGTCAATAAAGGTGGCATCCCAGCCCCTGAACGAATTCTGTATGAATTTCTCTCTCTTTCACTGTCTTTGTTTCACGGGTTTTTAAAAGTAATTGATTTTTATAATGGGGTTTAGCTGCTTTTCACTGCTGTGTTTATGCCGCTTTACACCCACTTGACTCACTTACAGAGGGATATCAATACATTGGTTTAAAGAGTCTTACTAGTCAGATATATTCTTGGGCGGTGAACAGGGGGTGTTGAGTCCAGTTCACTGAGCAAGGAGTAGGTCTTGTCTATTACATATTGGGTTTATGGAACGGTATCTGAGCTAATTTGAAACCCTTGTTTTATGCATCACCCCACCTCACCTTTCCCGTTAAGCAGCCATAGTGTGTCTTCTAAACGTGTGACGCTGTTCTGTTTTGTAATTCAGTTCAAGTGTAGCGGTTTTTACATTCCCTCTCTAAGTGATATCTTATGATAAGTGTCTTTTTCTGTGTGACTTATTTCACTTAGAATCGTCGTACCTAAATCCTCTCATCATGCTGCTACTAGCCTTATGACGTTGATTTCATGCCTGAGTGATATTCCATTGTACATAAGGACCACAACTTCTTTATCCATTTTTCTCTTTCCTGGGATATTTAAGGTGTAATGAAGTGGAGGTTCTTGTCAACAGAGCAGCCCTAAACTTTGGGGTGCCTGTGTCTTGCTGATTTTTAGTTTTCCCAATTTATACGCCCATGAGTGGAAGTGCCCTATGCTCTCTAAGCTGAGTGTTTTAGATGTTTCAGGACACACTGTACACTTCTCCAGAGTGGCTGTTGGCAATTTAAATCCCGCCCATCAGTGTAGCAAGGCTCCCGTTTCTCCATGGCCTGTCCTGCATTTCTGGTTTTGACACTTTATTCAGCATGGCCCTTTTGACTGATGGGAAGCGAGACTTCTTTGTAGCGCTGATTTGCCTTTCCAGGTTGCTTGGTTGGCCAAAAAGGGCGTATGCGTTTTTTCCTGAATATATTCAGGAAAAAACGCATACGCCCTTTTTGGCCAAGGGCATCATGGTCGAGGTTTTGCCGCCTTTCCTGTGCTTTAAAGGCGATTCGACTCTACCTCCTGAAATCTGTTTTCTGCAATTCTGCTATGCTTTCAAATCCTCTTCGTTGCCTTCCCTCAATATATTTGTGGACGAGAGTTATCATTTCTAACTCTGCAGGTTTGTGAATTGCAGTGCCCCTGAGCGCGATTTTTCAACTCGCTTTTTTGGGAGCTGGCCGCAAAAGCACAGGATTGCTTTAGGCCCTGTTCTGCTTCCGGGCGGCAGGCTGAGCCTGTGGTTAATCCTTCTTCCTGATGGGAAAATAGAGTGACCTGTGGCTGTCCCAACACCTAGAGCTAGTCTCTCATTGGTTCCCCCTCTTCCCGTTTATCCTCAGGACAAATTGCAACCTGTACGGAACAGAAGGTTAAAGGGGCTGATTCTCCAAGGACGGAGATTGCTAGTAAAGCGGCTGTAATGGCCAACCCGAGCACAAGGAGATGAGAAATGAGGTGCGTTTTAGAAACCTTTCCCGATCACACGGTGTACCATCTTCTGGGTTTCTCATGCATGTTTTTGATGTAGGAAGATGCCCTTGAACCTGGAGATTTTGGACCCATGGGATGGGTACCACGCAATATTACTTTAAAGGGTCTCCGTTTTCTCACCCAACCTCAGCAAACCTCTCAGCCCCAAGAGTGTCCACCCTTATGACTCAATCAGCTGTGGGTCTAGAGATGGTCAATAAAGGTGGCATCCCAGCCCCTGAACGAATTCTGTATGAATTTCTCTCTCTTTCACTGTCTTTGTTTCACGGGTTTTTAAAAGTAATTGATTTTTATAATGGGGTTTAGCTGCTTTTCACTGCTGTGTTTATGCCTCTTTACACCCACTTGACTCACTTACAGAGAGATATCAATACATTGGTTTTAAGATTCTTACTAGTCAGATATATTCTTGGGCGGTGAACAGGGGGTGTTGAATCCAGTTCACTGAGCAAGGAGTAGGTCTTGTCTGTTACATATTGGGTTTATGGAACAGTATCTGAGCTAATTTGATACCCTTGTTTTATGCAACACCCCACCTCACCTTTCCCGTTAAGCAGCCATAGTGTGTTTTCTAAACGTGTGACGCTGTTCTGTTTTGTAATTCAGTTCAAGTGTAGCGGTTTTTACATTCCCTCTATAAGTCATATCTTATGATAAGTGCCTTTTTCTGTGTGACTTATTTCACTTAGAATCGTCGTACCTAAATCTTCTCATCATGCTGCTACTAGCCTTATGATGTTGATTTCATTGCTGAGTGATATGCCATTATACATATGGACCACAACTTCTTTATCCATTTTTCTCTTTCATTGGATATTTAAGGTGTAACGAAGTGGAGGTTCTTGTCAACAGAGCAGCCCTAAACTTTGGGGTGCCTGTGTCTTGCTGATTTTTAGTTTTCCCAATTTATACGCCCATGAGTGGAAGTGCCCTATGCTCTCTAATCTGAGTTTTTTAGATGTTTCAGGACACACCGTACACTTCTCCAGAGTGGCTGTTGGCAATTTACATCCCGCCCATCAGCGTAGCAAGGCTCCCGTTTCTCCATGGCCTGTCCTGCATTTCTGGTTTTGACACTTTATTCAGCATGGCCCTTTTAACCGATGGAAAGCGAGACTTCTTTTTAGCGCTAATTTGCCTTTCCAGGTTGCTTGCTTGGCCAAAAAGGGCGTATGCGTTTTTTCCTGAATATATTCAGGAAAAAACGCATACGCCCTTTTTGGCCAAGGGCATCATGGTCGAGGTTTTGCCGCTTTTCCTGTGCTTTAAAGGCGATTCGAATCTACCTCCTGAAATCTGTTTCCTGCAATTCTGCCTTGCTTTCAAATCCTCTTCGTTGCCTTCCCTCAATATTTTTGTGGACGAGAGTTATCATTTCTAACTCTGCAGGTTTGTGAATTGCAGTGCCCCTGAGCTCCATTTTTCAACTCGCTTTCTTGGGAGCTGGCCGCAAAAGCGCAGGATTGCTTCAGGCCCTATTGTGGTTCCGGGCGGCAGGCTGAGCCTGTGGTTAATTCTTCTTCCTGATGGGAAAATAGAGTGACCTGTGCCTGTCCCCACACCTAGACCTAGTCTCTCATTGGTTCCCCCTCTTCCCGTTCATCCTCAGGACAAATTTGCAACCTGTACAGAACAGGAGGATAAAGGTGCTCATTCTCCAAGGAGGGAGATTGCTAGTAAAGCGGCTGGAATGGCGAGCCCGAGCACAAGGAGATGAGAAATGAGGTGCGTTTTAGAAACCTTTCCCGATCACACGGTGTACCGTCTTCTGGGTTTCTCATGCATGTTTTCGATGTAGGAAGATGCCCTTGAACCTGGAGATTTTGGACCCATGGGATGGGTACCACGCAGTATTACTTTAAAGGGTCTGCGTTTGCTCACCCAACCTCACCAAACCTCTCAGCCCGAAGAGTGTCCACCCTTATGTCTCAATCAGCTGTGGGTCTAGAGATGGTCAATCCAGGTGGCATCACAGCCCCTGAACGAATTTTGTAAGAATTTCTCTCTCTTTCACTGTCTTTGTTTCACGGATTTTTAAAAGTAATTGATTTTTATAATGGGGTTTAGCTGCTTTTCACTGCTGTGTTTATGCCGGTTTACACCCACTTGACTCACTTACAGAGGGATATCAATACATTGGTTTTAAGAGTCTTACTAGTCAGATATATTCTTGGGCGGTGAACAGGGGGTGTTGAGTCCAGTTCACTGAGCAAGGAGTAGGTCTTGTCTATTACATATTGGGTTTATGGAACGGTATCTGAGCTCATTTGAAACCCTTGTTTTATGCATAACCCCACCTCACCTTTCCCGTTAAGCAGCCATAGTGTGTCTTCCAAACGTGTGACGCTGTTCTGTTTTGTAATTCAGTTCAAGTGTAGCGGTTTTTACATTCCCTCTCTAAGTGATATCTTATGATAAGTGTCTTTTTCTGTGTGACTTATTTCACTTAGAATCGTCGTACCTAAATCTTCTCATCATGCTGCTACTAGCCTTATGATGTTGATTTCATTGCTGAGTGATATGCCATTATACATATGGACCACAACTTCTTTATCCATTTTTCTCTTTCATTGGATATTTAAGGTGTAACGAAGTGGAGGTTCTTGTCAACAGAGCAGCCCTAAACTTTGGGGTGCCTGTGTCTTGCTGATTTTTAGTTTTCCCAATTTATACGCCCATGAGTGGAAGTGCCCTATGCTCTCTAAGCTGAGTTTTTTAGATGTTTCAGGACACACCGTACACTTCTCCAGAGTGGCTGTTGGCAATTTACATCCCGCCCATCAGCGTAGCAAGGCTCCCGTTTCTCCATGGCCTGTCCTGCATTTCTGGTTTTGACACTTTATTCAGCATGGCCCTTTTAACCGATGGAAAGCGAGACTTCTTTTTAGCGCTAATTTGCCTTTCCAGGTTGCTTGCTTGGCCAAAAAGGGCGTATGCGTTTTTTCCTGAATATATTCAGGAAAAAACGCATACGCCCTTTTTGGCCAAGGGCATCATGGTCGAGGTTTTGCCGCTTTTCCTGTGCTTTAAAGGCGATTCGAATCTACCTCCTGAAATCTGTTTCCTGCAATTCTGCCTTGCTTTCAAATCCTCTTCGTTGCCTTCCCTCAATATTTTTGTGGACGAGAGTTATCATTTCTAACTCTGCAGGTTTGTGAATTGCAGTGCCCCTGAGCTCCATTTTTCAACTCGCTTTCTTGGGAGCTGGCCGCAAAAGCGCAGGATTGCTTCAGGCCCTATTGTGGTTCCGGGCGGCAGGCTGAGCCTGTGGTTAATTCTTCTTCCTGATGGGAAAATAGAGTGACCTGTGCCTGTCCCCACACCTAGACCTAGTCTCTCATTGGTTCCCCCTCTTCCCGTTCATCCTCAGGACAAATTTGCAACCTGTACAGAACAGGAGGATAAAGGTGCTCATTCTCCAAGGAGGGAGATTGCTAGTAAAGCGGCTGGAATGGCGAGCCCGAGCACAAGGAGATGAGAAATGAGGTGCGTTTTAGAAACCTTTCCCGATCACACGGTGTACCGTCTTCTGGGTTTCTCATGCATGTTTTCGATGTAGGAAGATGCCCTTGAACCTGGAGATTTTGGACCCATGGGATGGGTACCACGCAGTATTACTTTAAAGGGTCTGCGTTTGCTCACCCAACCTCACCAAACCTCTCAGCCCGAAGAGTGTCCACCCTTATGTCTCAATCAGCTGTGGGTCTAGAGATGGTCAATCCAGGTGGCATCACAGCCCCTGAACGAATTTTGTAAGAATTTCTCTCTCTTTCACTGTCTTTGTTTCACGGATTTTTAAAAGTAATTGATTTTTATAATGGGGTTTAGCTGCTTTTCACTGCTGTGTTTATGCCGGTTTACACCCACTTGACTCACTTACAGAGGGATATCAATACATTGGTTTTAAGAGTCTTACTAGTCAGATATATTCTTGGGCGGTGAACAGGGGGTGTTGAGTCCAGTTCACTGAGCAAGGAGTAGGTCTTGTCTATTACATATTGGGTTTATGGAACGGTATCTGAGCTCATTTGAAACCCTTGTTTTATGCATAACCCCACCTCACCTTTCCCGTTAAGCAGCCATAGTGTGTCTTCCAAACGTGTGACGCTGTTCTGTTTTGTAATTCAGTTCAAGTGTAGCGGTTTTTACATTCCCTCTCTAAGTGATATCTTATGATAAGTGTCTTTTTCTGTGTGACTTATTTCACTTAGAATCGTCGTACCTAAATCTTCTCATCATGCTGCTACTAGCCTTATGATGTTGATTTCATTGCTGAGTGATATGCCATTATACATATGGACCACAACTTCTTTATCCATTTTTCTCTTTCCTGGGATATTTAAGGTGTAACGAAGTGGAGGTTCTTGTCAACAGAGCAGCCCTAAACTTTGGGGTGCCTGTGTCTTGCTGATTTTTAGTTTTCCCAATTTATACGCCCATGAGTGGAAGTGCCCTATGCTCTCTAAGCTGAGTTTTTTAGATGTTTCAGGACACACCGTACACTTCTCCAGAGTGGCTGTTGGCAATTTACATCACGCCCATCAGCGTAGCAAGGCTCCCATTTCTCCATGGCCTGTCCTGCATTTCTGGTTTTGACACTTTATTCAGCATGGCCCTTTTGACCGATGGGAAGCGAGACTTCTTTGTAGCGCTGATTTGCCTTTCCAGGTTGCTTGGTTGGCCAAAAAGGGCGTATGCGTTTTTTCCTGAATATATTCAGGAAAAAACGCATACGCCCTTTTTGGCCAAGGGCATCATGGTCGAGGTTTTGCCGCTTTTCCTGTGCTTTAAAGGCGATTTGAATCTACCTCCTGAAATCTGTTTCCTGCAATTCTGCCTTGCTTTCAAATCCTCTTCGTTGCCTTCCCTCAATATATTTGTGGACGAGAGTTATCATTTCTAACTCTGCAGGTTTGTGAATTGCAGTGCCCCTGAGCTCCATTTTTCAACTCGCTTTCTTGGGAGCTGGCCGCAAAAGCGCAGGATTGCTTCAGGCCCTATTGTGGTTCCGGGCGGCAGGCTGAGCCTGTGGTTAATTCTTCTTCCTGATGGGAAAATAGAGTGACCTGTGCCTGTCCCCACACCTAGACCTAGTTTCTCATTGGTTCCCCCTCTTCCCGTTCATCCTCAGGACAAATTGCAACCTGTACGGAACAGGAGGTTAAAAGTGCTGATTCTCAAAGGAGGGAGATTGCTAGTAAAGCGGCTGTAATGGCCAACCCGAGCACAAGGAGATGAGAAATGAGGTGCGTTTTAGAAACCTTTCCCGATCACACGGTGTACCATCTTCTGGGTTTCTCATGCATGTTTTCGATGTAGGAAGATGCCCTTGAACCTGGAGATTTTGGACCCATGGGATGGATACCACGCAGTACTACTTTAAAGGGTCTGCGTTTGCTCACCCAACCTCACCAAACCTCTCAGCCCCAAGAGTGTCCACCCTTATGTCTCAATCAGCTGTGGGTCTAGAGATGGTCAATCCAGGTGGCATCACAGCCCCTGAACGAATTTTGTAAGAATTTCTCTCTATTTCACTGTCTTTGTTTCACGGGTTTTTAAAAGTAATTGATTTTTATAATGGGGTTTAGCTGCTTTTCACTGCTGTGTTTATGCCAGTTTACACCCACTTGA
This sequence comes from Balaenoptera borealis, assembly GCF_965194805.1. Taxonomy (NCBI): domain Eukaryota; kingdom Metazoa; phylum Chordata; class Mammalia; order Artiodactyla; family Balaenopteridae; genus Balaenoptera; species Balaenoptera borealis. Next base: position 72,423 of record NW_028122959.1, read on the forward strand.
CTCAGTTACAGAGGGATATCAATACATTGGTTTTAAGATTCTTACTAGTCAGATATATTCTTGGGCGGTGAACAGGGGGTGTTGAATCCAGTTCACTGAGCAAGGAGTAGGTCTTGTCTATTACATATTGGGTTTATGGAACGGTATCTGAGCTCATTTGAAACCCTTGTTTTATGCATCACCCCACCTCACCTTTCCCGTTAAGCAGCCATAGTGTGACTTCTAAACGTGTGACGCTGTTCTGTTTTGTAATTCAGTTCAAGTGTAGCGGTTTTTACATTCCCTCTATAAGTGATATCTTATGATAAGTGTCTTTTTCTGTGTGACTTATTTCACTTAGAATCGTCGTACCTAAATCCTCTCATCATGCTGCTACTAGCCTTATGACGTTAATTTCATGGCTGAGTGATATGCCATTGTACATAAGGACCACAACTTCCTTATCCATTTTTCTCTTTCCTGGGATATTTAAGGTGTAACAAAGTTGAGGTTCTTGTCAACAGAGCAGCCCTAAACTTTGGGGTGCCTGTGTCTTGCTGATTTTTAGTTTTCCCAATTTATACGCCCATGAGTGGAAGTGCCCTATGCTCTCTAAGCTGAGTTTTTTAGATGTTTCAGGACACACCGTACACTTCTCCAGAGTGGCTGTTGGCAATTTACATCCCGCCCATCAGCGTAGCAAGGCTCCCGTTTCTCCATGGCCTGTCCTGCATTTCTGGTTTTGACACTTTATTCAGCATGGCCCTTTTGACCGATGGGAAGCGAGACTTCTTTGTAGCGCTGATTTGCCTTTCCAGGTTGCTTGGTTGGCCAAAAAGGGCGTATGCGTTTTTTCCTGAATATATTCAGGAAAAAACGCATACGCCCTTTTTGGCCAAGGGCATCATTGTCGAGGTTTTGCCGCCTTTCCTGTGCTTTAAAGGCGATTCGACTCTACCTCCTGAAATCTGTTTCCTGCAATTCTGCTATGCTTTCAAATCCTCTTCGTTGCCTTCCCTCAATATATTTGTGGACGAGAGTTATCATTTCTAACTCTGCAGGTTTGTGAATTGCAGTGCCCCTGAGCTCCTTTTTTCAACTCGCTTTTTTGGGAGCTGGCCGCAAAAGCACAGGATTGCTTCAGGCCCTCTTCTGCTTCCGGGCGGCAGGCTGAGCCTGTGGTTAATCCTTCTTCCTGATGGGAAAATAGAGTGACCTGTGCCTGTCCCCACACCTAGACCTAGTCTCTCATTGGTTCCCCCTCTTCCCGTTCATCCTCAGGACAAATTGCAACCTGTTCGGAACAGGAGGTTAAAGGTGCTGATTCTCCAAGGAGGGAGATTGCTAGTAAAGTGGCTGTAATGGCGAGCCCGAGCACAAGGAGATGAGAAATGAGGTGCGTTTTAGAAACCTTTCCCGATCACACGGTGTACCGTCTTCTGGGTTTCTCATGCATGATTTCGATGTAGGAAGATGCCCTTGAACCTGGAGATTTTGGACCCATGGGATGGGTACCACGCAGTATTACTTTAAAGGGTCTGCGTTTGCTCACCCAACCTCACCAAACCTCTCAGCCCGAAGAGTGTCCACCCTTATATCTCAATCAGCTGTGGGTCTAGAGATGGTCAATAAAGGTGGCATCCCAGCCCCTGAACGAATTCTGTATGAATTTCTCTCTGTTTCACTGTCTTTGTTTCACGGGTTTTTAAAAGTAATTGACTTTTATAATGGGGTTTAGCTGCTTTTCACTTCTGTGTTTATGCCGATTTACACCCACTTGACTCACTTACAGAGAGATAACAATACATTGGTTTTAAGAGTCTTACTAGTCAGATATATTCTTGGGCGGTGAACAGGGTGTGTTGAGTCCAGTTCACTGAGCAAGGAGTAGGTCTTGTCTGTTACATATTGGGTTTATGGAACAGTATCTGAGCTAATTTGATACCCTTGTTTTATGCATCACCCCACCTCACCTTTCCCGTTAAGCAGCCATAGTGTGTTTTCTAAACGTGTGACGCTGTTCTGTTTTGTAATTCAGTTCAAGTGTAGCGGATTTTACATTCCCTCTATAAGTGATATCTTACGATAAGTGTCTTTCTCTGTGACTTATTTCACTTAGAATCGTCGTACCTAAATCCACTCATCATGCTGCTACCAGCCTTATGACGTTGATTTCATGCCTGAGTGATATTCCATTGTACATAAGGACCACAACTTCCTTATCCATTTTTCTCTTTCCTGGGATATTTAAGGTGTAACGAAGTGGAGGTTCTTGTCAACAGAGCAGCCCTAAACTTTGGGGTGCCTGTGTCTTGCTGATTTTTAGTTTTCCCAATTTATACGCCCATGAGTGGAAGTGCCCTATGCTCTCTAAGCTGAGTTTTTTAGATGTTTCAGGACACACCGTACACTTCTCCAGAGTGGCTGTTGGCAATTTACATCCCGCCCATCAGCGTAGCAAGGCTCCCGTTTCTCCATGGCCTGTCCTACATTTCTGGTTTTGACACTTTATTCAGCATGGCCCTTTTGACCGATGGGAAGCGAGACTTCTTTGTAGCGCTGATTTGCCTTTCCAGGTTTCTTGGTTGGCCAAAAAGGGCGTATGCTTTTTTTCCTGAATATATTCAGGAAAAAACGCATACGCCCTTTTTTGCCAAGGGCATCATGGTCGAGGTTTTGCCGCTTTTCCTGTGCTTTAAAGGCGATTCGAATCTACCTCCTGAAATCTGTTTCCTGCAATTCTGCCTTGCTTTCTAATCCTCTTTGTTGCCTTCCCTCAATATATTTGTGGACGAGAGTTATCATTTCTAACTCTGCAGGCTTGTGAATTGCAGTGCCCCTGAGCTCCATTTTTCAACTCGCTTTCTTGGGAGCTGGCCGCAAAAGCGCAGGATTGCTTCAGGCCCTATTGTGGTTCCGGGGGGCAGGCTGAGCCTGTGGTTAATTCTTCTTCCTGATGGGAAAATAGAGTGACCTGTGCCTGTCCCCACACCTAGACCTAGTCTCTCATTGGTTCCCCCTCTTCCCGTTCATCCTCAGGACAAATTTGCAACCTGTACAGAACAGGAGGTTAAAGGTGCTCATTCTCCAAGGAGGGAGATTGCTAGTAAAGCGGCTGGAATGGCGAGCCCGAGCACAAGGAGATGAGAAATGAGGTGCGTTTTAGAAACCTTTCCCGATCACACGGTGTACCATCTTCTGGGTTTCTCATGCATGTTTTCGATGTAGGAAGATGCCCTTGAACCTGGAGATTTTGGACCCATGGGATGGGTAACACGCAGTATTACTTTAAAGGGTCTGCGTTTGCTCACCCAACCTCACCAAACCTCTCAGCCCGAAGAGTGTCCACCCTTATGTCTCAATCAGCTGTGGGTCTAGAGATGGTCAATAAAGGTGGCATCCCAGCCCCTGAACGAATTCTGTATGAATTTCTCTCTCTTTCACTGTCTTTGTTTCACGGGTTTTTAAAAGTAATTGATTTTTATAATGGGGTTTAGCTGCTTTTCACTGCTGTGTTTATGCCGCTTTACACCCACTTGACTCACTTACAGAGAGATATCAATACATTGGTTTTAAGAGTCTTACTAGTCAGATATATTCTTGGGCGGTGAACAGGGGGTGTTGAATCCAGTTCACTGAGCAAGGAGTAGGTCTTGTCTGTTACATATTGGGTTTATGGAACGGTATCTGAGCTAATTTGAAACCCTTGTGTTATGCATCACCCCACCTCACCTTTCCCGTTAAGCAGCCATAGTGTGTTTTCTAAACGTGTGACGCTGTTCTGTTTTGTAATTCAGTTCAAGTGTAGCGGTTTTTACATTCCCTCTATAAGTGATATCTTATGATAAGTGCCTTTTTCTGTGTGACTTATTTCACTTAGAATCGTCGTACCTAAATCTTCTCATCATGCTGCTACTAGCCTTATGATGTTGATTTCATGCCTGAGTGATATTCCATTGTACATAAGGACCACAACTTCTTTATCCATTTTTCTCTTTCCTGGGATATTTAAGGTGTAATGAAGTGGAGGTTCTTGTCATCAGAGCAGCCCTAAACTTTGGGGTGCCTGTGTCTTGCTGATTTTTAGTTTTCCCAATTTATACGCCCATGAGTGGAAGTGCCCTATGCTCTCTAAGCTGAGTGTTTTAGATGTTTCAGGACACACCGTACACTTCTCCAGAGTGGCTGTTGGCAATTTAAATCCCGCCCATCAGCGTAGCAAGGCTCCCGTTTCTCCATGGCCTGTCCTGCATTTCTGGTTTTGACACTTTATTCAGCATGGCCCTTTTGACCGATGGGAAGCGAGACTTCTTTGTAGCGCTGATTTGCCTTTCCAGGTTGCTTGGTTGGCCAAAAAGGGCGTATGCGTTTTTTCCTGAATATATTCAGGAAAAAACGCATACGCCCTTTTTGGCCAAGGGCATCATGGTCGAGGTTTTGCCGCCTTTCCTGTGCTTTAAAGGCGATTCGAATCTACCTCCTGAAATCTGTTTCCTGCAATTCTGCCTTGCTTTCAAATCCTCTTCGTTGCCTTCCCTCAATATATTTGTGGACGAGAGTTATCATTTCTAACTCTGCAGGTTTGTGAATTGCAGGGCCCCTGAGCTCCATTTTTCAACTCGCTTTCTTCGGAGCTGGCCGCAAAAGCGCAGGATTGCTTCAGGCCCTATTCTGGTTCCGGGCGGCAGGCTGAGCCTGTGGTTAATTCTTCTTCCTGATGGGAAAATAGAGTGACCTGTGCCTGTCCCCACACCTAGACCTAGTCTCTCATTGGTTCCCCCTCTTCCCGTTCATCCTCAGGACAAATTTGCAACCTGTACAGAACAGGAGGTTAAAGGTGCTCATTCTCCAAGGAGGGAGATTGCTAGTAAAGCAGCTGGAATGGCGAGCCCGAGCACAAGGAGATGAGAAATGAGGTGCGTTTTAGCAACCTTTCCCGATCACACGGTGTACCATCTTCTGGGTTTCTCATGCATGTTTTCGATGTAGGAAGATGCCCTTGAACCTGGAGATTTTGGACCCATGGGATGGGTACCACGCAGTATTGCTTTAAAGGGTCTGTGTTTGCTCACCCAACCTCACCAAACCTCTCAGCCCGAAGAGTGTCCACCCTTATGTCTCAATCAGCTGTGGGTCTAGAGATGGTTAATAAAGGTGGCATCCCAGCCCCTGAACGAATTCTGTATGAATTTCTCTCTCTTTCACTGTCTTTGTTTCACGGGTTTTTAAAAGTAATTGATTTTTATAATGGGGTTTAGCTGCTTTTCACTGCTGTGTTTATGCCGCTTTACACCCACTTGACTCACTTACAGAGAGATATCAATACATTGGTTTTAAGAGTCTTACTAGTCAGATATATTCTTGGGTGGTGAACAGGGGGTGTTGAATCCAGTTCACTGAGCAAGGAGTAGGTCTTGTCTGTTACATATTGGGTTTATGGAAGAGTATCTGAGCTAATTTGCAACCCTTGTTTTATGCATCACCCCACCTCACCTTTCCCGTTAAGCAGCCATAGTGTGTCTTCTAAACGTGTGACGCTGTTCTGTTTTGTAATTCAGTTCAAGTGTAGCGGTTTTTACATTCCCTCTCTAAGTGATATCTTATGATAAGTGTCTTTTTCTGTGTGACTAATTTCACTTTGAATCATCGTACCTAAATCTTCTCATCATGCTGCTACTAGCCTTATGATGTTGATTTCATTGCTGAGTGATATGCCATTATACATATGGACCACAACTTCTTTATCCATTTTTCTCTTTCCTGGGATATTTAAGGTGTAACGAAGTGGAGGTTCTTGTCAACAGAGCAGCCCTAAACTTTGGGGTGCCTGTGTCTTGCTGATTTTTAGTTTTCCCAATTTATACGCCCATGAGTGGAAGTGCCCTATGCTCTCTAATCTGAGTTTTTTAGATGTTTCAGGACACACCGTACACTTCTCCAGAGTGGCTGTTGGCAATTTACATCCCGCCCATCAGCGTAGCAAGGCTCCCGTTTCTCCATGGCCTGTCCTGCATTTCTGGTTTTGACACTTTATTCAGCATGGCCCTTTTGACCGATGGGAAGCGAGACTTCTTTGTAGCGCTGATTTGCCTTTCCAGGTTGCTTGGTTGGCCAAAAAGGGCGTATGCGTTTTTTCCTGAATATATTCAGGAAAAAACGCATACGCCCTTTTTGGCCAAGGGCATCATTGTCGAGGTTTTGCCGCCTTTCCTGTGCTTTAAAGGCGATTCGACTCTACCTCCTGAAATCTGTTTCCTGCAATTCTGCTATGCTTTCAAATCCTCTTCGTTGCCTTCCCTCAATATATTTGTGGACGAGAGTTATCATTTCTAACTCTGCAGGTTTGTGAATTGCAGTGCCCCTGAGCTCCATTTTTCAACTCGCTTTTTTGGGAGCTGGCCGCAAAAGCACAGGATTGCTTCAGGCCCTCTTCTGCTTCCGGGCGGCAGGCTGAGCCTGTGGTTAATCCTTCTTCCTGATGGGAAAATAGAGTGACCTGTGCCTGTCCCCACACCTAGACCTAGTCTCTCATTGGTTCCCCCTCTTCCCGTTCATCCTCAGGACAAATTGCAACCTGTTCGGAACAGGAGGTTAAAGGTGCTGATTCTCCAAGGAGGGAGATTGCTAGTAAAGTGGCTGTAATGGCGAGCCCGAGCACAAGGAGATGAGAAATGAGGTGCGTTTTAGAAACCTTTCCCGATCACACGGTGTACCGTCTTCTGGGTTTCTCATGCATGTTTTCGATGTAGGAAGATGCCCTTGAACCTGGAGATTTTGGACCCATGGGATGGGTACCACGCAGTATTACTTTAAAGGGTCTGCGTTTGCTCACCCAACCTCACCAAACCTCTCAGCCCGAAGAGTGTCCACCCTTATATCTCAATCAGCTGTGGGTCTAGAGATGGTCAATAAAGGTGGCATCCCAGCCCCTGAACGAATTCTGTATGAATTTCTCTCTGTTTCACTGTCTTTGTTTCACGGGTTTTTAAAAGTAATTGACTTTTATAATGGGGTTTAGCTGCTTTTCACTTCTGTGTTTATGCCGATTTACACCCACTTGACTCACTTACAGAGAGATATCAATACATTGGTTTTAAGAGTCTTACTAGTCAGATATATTCTTGGGCGGTGAACAGGGGGTGTTGAGTCCAGTTCACTGAGCAAGGAGTAGGTCTTGTCTGTTACATATTGGGTTTATGGAACAGTATCTGAGCTAATTTGATACCCTTGTTTTATGCATCACCCCACCTCACCTTTCCCGTTAAGCAGCCATAGTGTGTTTTCTAAACCTGTGACGCTGTTCTGATTTGTAATTCAGTTCAAGTGTAGCGGATTTTACATTCCCTCTATAAGTGATATCTTACGATAAGTGTCTTTCTCTGTGACTTATTTCACTTAGAATCGTCGTACCTAAATCCACTCATCATGCTGCTACCAGCCTTATGAAGTTGATTTCATGCCTGAGTGATATTCCATTGTACATAATGACCACAACTTCTTTATCCATTTTTCTCTTTCCTGGGATATTTAAGGTGTAATGAAGTGGAGGTTCTTGTCAACAGAGCAGCCCTAAACTTTGGGGTGCCTGTGTCTTGCTGATTTTTAGTTTTCCCAATTTATACGCCCATGAGTGGAAGTGCCCTATGCTCTCTAAGCTGAGTTTTTTAGGTGTTTCAGGACACACCGTACACTTCTCCAGAGTGGCTGTTGGCAATTTACATCCCGCCCATCAGCGTAGCAAGGCTCCCGTTTCTCCATGGCCTGTCCTGCATTTCTGGTTTTGACACTTTATTCAGCATGGCCCTTTTGACCGATGGGAAGCGAGACTTCTTTGTAGCGCTGATTTGCCTTTCCAGGTTGCTTGGTTGGCCAAAAAGGGCGTATGCGTTTTTTTCTGAATATATTCAGGAAAAAACGCATACGCCCTTTTTGGCCAAGGGCATCATTGTCGAGGTTTTGCCGCTTTTCCTGTGCTTTAAAGGCGATTCGACTCTACCTCCTGAAATCAGTTTCCTGCAATTCTGCTATGCTTTCAAATCCTCTTCGTTGCCTTCCCTCAATATATTTGTGGACGAGAGTTACCATTTATAACTCTGCAGGTTTGTGAATTGCAGGGCCCCTGAGCTCCATTTTTCAACTCGCTTTTTTGGGAGCTGGCCGCAAAAGCACAGGATTGCTTCAGACCCTGTTCTGCTTCCGGGCGGCAGGCTGAGCCTGTGGTTAATCCTTCTTCCTGATGGGAAAATAGAGTGACATGTGGCTATCCCAACACCTAGAGCTAGTCTCTCATTGGTTCCCCCTCTTCCCGTTTATCCTCAGGACAAATTGCAACCTGTAGGGAACAGAAGGTTAAAGGGGCTGATTCTCCAAGGAGGGAGATTGCTAGTAAAGCGGCTGTAATGGCCAACCCCAGCACAAGGAGATGAGAAATGAGGTGCGTTTTAGAAACCTTTCCCGATCACACGGTGTACCATCTTCTGGGTTTCTCATGCATGTTTTCGATGTAGGAAGATGCCCTTGAACCTGGAGATTTTGGACCCATGGGATGGATACCACGCAGTATTACTTTAAAGGGTCTGCGTTTGCTCACTCAACCTCACCAAACCTCTCAGCCCCAAGAGTGTCCACCCTTATGACTCAATCAGCTGTGGGTCTAGAGATGGTCAATAAAGGTGGCATCCCAGCCCCTGAACGAATTCTGTATGAATTTCTCTCTCTTTCACTGTCTTTGTTTCACGGGTTTTTAAAAGTAATTGATTTTTATAATGGGGTTTAGCTGCTTTTCACTGCTGTGTTTATGCCGGTTTACACCCACTTGACTCACTTACAGAGGGATAACAATACATTGGTTTTAAGATTCTTACTAGTCAGATATATTCTTGGGCGGTGAACAGGGGGTGTTGAGTCCAGTTCACTGAGCAAGGAGTAGGTCTTGTCTGTTACATATTGGGTTTATGGAACAGTATCTGAGCTAATTTGATACCCTTGTTTTATGCATCACCCCACCTCACCTTTCCCGTTAAGCAGCCATAGTGTGTTTTCTAAACGTGTGACGCTGTTCTGTTTTGTAATTCAGTTCAAGTGTAGCGGATTTTACATTCCCTCTATAAGTGATATCTTACGATAAGTGTCTTTCTCTGTGACTTATTTCACTTAGAATCGTCGTACCTAAATCCACTCATCATGCTGCTACCAGCCTTATGACGTTGATTTCATGCCTGAGTGATATTCCATTGTACATAAGGACCACAACTTCTTTATCCATTTTTCTCTTTCCTGGGATATTTAAGGTGTAATGAAGTGGAGGTTCTTGTCAACAGAGCAGCCCTAAACTTTGGGGTGCCTGTGTCTTGCTGATTTTTAGTTTTCCCAATTTATACGCCCATGAGTGGAAGTGCCCTATGCTCTCTAAGCTGAGTTTTTTAGATGTTTCAGGACACACCGTACACTTCTCCAGAGTGGCTGTTGGCAATTTACATCCCGCCCATCAGCGTAGCAAGGCTCCCGTTTCTCCATGGCCTGTCCTACATTTCTGGTTTTGACACTTTATTCAGCATGGCCCTTTTGACCGATGGGAAGCGAGACTTCTTTGTAGCGCTGATTTGCCTTTCCAGGTTTCTTGGTTGGCCAAAAAGGGCGTATGCTTTTTTTCCTGAATATATTCAGGAAAAAACGCATACGACCTTTTTTGCCAAGGGCATCATGGTCGAGGTTTTGCCGCTTTTCCTGTGCTTTAAAGGCGATTCGAATCTACCTCCTGAAATCTGTTTCCTGCAATTCTGCCTTGCTTTCTAATCCTCTTTGTTGCCTTCCCTCAATATATTTGTGGACGAGAGTTATCATTTCTAACTCTGCAGGCTTGTGAATTGCAGTGCCCCTGAGCTCCATTTTTCAACTCGCTTTCTTGGGAGCTGGCCGCAAAAGCGCAGGATTGCTTCAGGCCCTATTGTGGTTCCGGGGGGCAGGCTGAGCCTGTGGTTAATTCTTCTTCCTGATGGGAAAATAGAGTGACCTGTGCCTGTCCCCACACCTAGACCTAGTCTCTCATTGGTTCCCCCTCTTCCCGTTCATCCTCAGGACAAATTTGCAACCTGTACAGAACAGGAGGTTAAAGGTGCTCATTCTCCAAGGAGGGAGATTGCTAGTAAAGCGGCTGGATTGGCGAGCCCGAGCACAAGGAGATGAGAAATGAGGTGCGTTTTAGAAACCTTTCCCGATCACACGGTGTACCATCTTCTGGGTTTCTCATGCATGTTTTCGATGTAGGAAGATGCCCTTGAACCTGGAGATTTTGGACCCATGGGATGGGTACCACGCAGTATTACTTTAAAGGGTCTGCGTTTGCTCACCCAACCTCACCAAACCTCTCAGCCCGAAGAGTGTCCACCCTTATGTCTCAATCAGCTGTGGGTCTAGAGATGGTCAATAAAGGTGGCATCCCAGCCCCTGAACGAATTCTGTATGAATTTCTCTCTCTTTCACTGTCTTTGTTTCATGGGTTTTTAAAAGTAATTGATTTTTATAATGGGGTTTAGCTGCTTTTCACTGCTGTGTTTATGCCGCTTTACACCCAGTTGACTCACTTACAGAGAGATATCAATACATTGGTTTTAAGAGTCTTACTAGTCAGATATATTCTTGGGCGGTGAACAGGGGGTGTTGAATCCAGTTCACTGAGCAAGGAGTAGGTCTTGTCTATTACATATTGGGTTTATGGAACGGTATCTGAGCTAATTTGAAACCCTTGTGTTATGCATCACCCCACCTCACCTTTCCCGTTAAGCAGCCATAGTGTGTTTTCTAAACGTGTGACGCTGTTCTGTTTTGTAATTCAGTTCAAGTGTAGCGGTTTTTACATTCCCTCTATAAGTGATATCTTATGATAAGTGCCTTTTTCTGTGTGACTTATTTCACTTAGAATCGTCGTACCTAAATCTTCTCATCATGCTGCTACTAGCCTTATGATGTTGATTTCATGCCTGAGTGATATTCCATTTTACATAAGGACCACAACTTCTTTATCCATTTTTCTCTTTCCTGGGATATTTAAGGTGTAATGAAGTGGAGGTTCTTGTCATCAGAGCAGCCCTAAACTTTGGGTTGCCTGTGTCTTGCTGATTTTTAGTTTTCCCAATTTATACGCCCATGAGTGGAAGTGCCCTATGCTCTCTAAGCTGAGTGTTTTAGATGTTTCAGGACACACCGTACACTTCTCCAGAGTGGCTGTTGGCAATTTAAATCCCGCCCATCAGCGTAGCAAGGCTCCCGTTTCTCCATGGCCTGTCCTGCATTTCTGGTTTTGACACTTTATTCAGCATGGCCCTTTTGACCGATGGGAAGCGAGACTTCTTTGTAGCGCTGATTTGCCTTTCCAGGTTGCTTGGTTGGCCAAAAAGGGCGTATGCGTTTTTTCCTGAATATATTCAGGAAAAAACGCATACGCCCTTTTTGGCCAAGGGCATCATGGTCGAGGTTTTGCCGCCTTTCCTGTGCTTTAAAGGCGATTCGAATCTACCTCCTGAAATCTGTTTCCTGCAATTCTGCCTTGCTTTCAAATCCTCTTCGTTGCCTTCCCTCAATATATTTGTGGACGAGAGTTATCATTTCTAACTCTGCAGGTTTGTGAATTGCAGTGCCCCTGAGCTCCATTTTTCAACTCGCTTTCTTCGGAGCTGGCCGCAAAAGCGCAGGATTGCTTCAGGCCCTATTCTGGTTCCGGGCGGCAGGCTGAGCCTGTGGTTAATTCTTCTTCCTGATGGGAAAATAGAGTGACCTGTGCCTGTCCCCACACCTAGACCTAGTCTCTCATTGGTTCCCCCTCTTCCCGTTCATCCTCAGGACAAATTTGCAACCTGTACAGAAGAGGAGGTTAAAGGTGCTCATTCTCCAAGGAGGGAGATTGCTAGTAAAGCAGCTGGAATGGCGAGCCCGAGCACAAGGAGATGAGAAATGAGGTGCGTTTTAGCAACCTTTCCCGATCACACGGTGTACCATCTTCTGGGTTTCTCATGCATGTTTTCGATGTAGGAAGATGCCCTTGAACCTGGAGATTTTGGACCCATGGGATGGGTACCACGCAGTATTGCTTTAAAGGGTCTGTGTTTGCTCACCCAACCTCACCAAACCTCTCAGCCCGAAGAGTGTCCACCCTTATGTCTCAATCAGCTGTGGGTCTAGAGATGGTTAATAAAGGTGGCATCCCAGCCCCTGAACGAATTCTGTATGAATTTCTCTCTCTTTCACTGTCTTTGTTTCACGGGTTTTTAAAAGTAATTGATTTTTATAATGGGGTTTAGCTGCTTTTCACTGCTGTGTTTATGCCGCTTTACACCCACTTGACTCACTTACAGAGAGATATCAATACATTGGTTTTAAGAGTCTTACTAGTCAGATATATTCTTGGGTGGTGAACAGGGGGTGTTGAATCCAGTTCACTGAGCAAGGAGTAGGTCTTGTCTGTTACATATTGGGTTTATGGAAGAGTATCTGAGCTAATTTGCAACCCTTGTTTTATGCATCACCCCACCTCACCTTTCCCGTTAAGCAGCCATAGTGTGTCTTCTAAACGTGTGACGCTGTTCTGTTTTGTAATTCAGTTCAAGTGTAGCGGTTTTTACATTCCCTCTCTAAGTGATATCTTATGATAAGTGTCTTTTTCTGTGTGACTTATTTCACTTTGAATCATCGTACCTAAATCTTCTCATCATGCTGCTACTAGCCTTATGATGTTGATTTCATTGCTGAGTGATATGCCATTATACATATGGACCACAACTTCTTTATCCATTTTTCTCTTTCCTGGGATATTTAAGGTGTAACGAAGTGGAGGTTCTTGTCAACAGAGCAGCCCTAAACTTTGGGGTGCCTGTGTCTTGCTGATTTTTAGTTTTCCCAATTTATACGCCCATGAGTGGAAGTGCCCTATGCTCTCTAATCTGAGTTTTTTAGATGTTTCAGGACACACCGTACACTTCTCCAGAGTGGCTGTTGGCAATTTACATCACGCCCATCAGCGTAGCAAGGCTCCCGTTTCTCCATGGCCTGTCCTGCATTTCTGGTTTTGACACTTTATTCAGCATGGCCCTTTTGACCGATGGGAAGCGAGACTTCTTTGTAGCGCTGATTTGCCTTTCCAGGTTGCTTGGTTGGCCAAAAAGGGCGTATGCGTTTTTTCCTGAATATATTCAGGAAAAAACGCATACGCCCTTTTTGGCCAAGGGCATCATTGTCGAGGTTTTGCCGCCTTTCCTGTGCTTTAAAGGCGATTCGACTCTACCTCCTGAAATCTGTTTCCTGCAATTCTGCTATGCTTTCAAATCCTCTTCGTTGCCTTCCCTCAATATATTTGTGGACGAGAGTTATCATTTCTAACTCTGCAGGTTTGTGAATTGCAGTGCCCCTGAGCTCCATTTTTCAACTCGCTTTTTTGGGAGCTGGCCGCAAAAGCACAGGATTGCTTCAGGCCCTCTTCTGCTTCCGGGCGGCAGGCTGAGCCTGTGGTTAATCCTTCTTCCTGATGGGAAAATAGAGTGACCTGTGCCTGTCCCCACACCTAGACCTAGTCTCTCATTGGTTCCCCCTCTTCCCGTTCATCCTCAGGACAAATTGCAACCTGTTCGGAACAGGAGGTTAAAGGTGCTGATTCTCCAAGGAGGGAGATTGCTAGTAAAGTGGCTGTAATGGCGAGCCCGAGCACAAGGAGATGAGAAATGAGGTGCGTTTTAGAAACCTTTCCCGATCACACGGTGTACCGTCTTCTGGGTTTCTCATGCATGTTTTCGATGTAGGAAGATGCCCTTGAACCTGGAGATTTTGGACCCATGGGATGGGTACCACGCAGTATTACTTTAAAGGGTCTGCGTTTGCTCACCCAACCTCACCAAACCTCTCAGCCCGAAGAGTGTCCACCCTTATATCTCAATCAGCTGTGGGTCTAGAGATGGTCAATAAAGGTGGCATCCCAGCCCCTGAACGAATTCTGTATGAATTTCTCTCTGTTTCACTGTCTTTGTTTCACGGGTTTTTAAAAGTAATTGACTTTTATAATGGGGTTTAGCTGCTTTTCACTGCTGTGTTTATGCCGATTTACACCCACTTGACTCACTTACAGAGAGATATCAATACATTGGTTTTAAGAGTCTTACTAGTCAGATATATTCTTGGGCGGTGAACAGGGGGTGTTGAGTCCAGTTCACTGAGCAAGGAGTAGGTCTTGTCTGTTACATATTGGGTTTATGGAACAGTATCTGAGCTAATTTGATACCCTTGTTTTATGCATCACCCCACCTCACCTTTCCCGTTAAGCAGCCATAGTGTGTTTTCTAAACCTGTGACGCTGTTCTGATTTGTAATTCAGTTCAAGTGTAGCGGATTTTACATTCCCTCTATAAGTGATATCTTACGATAAGTGTCTTTCTCTGTGACTTATTTCACTTAGAATCGTCGTACCTAAATCCACTCATCATGCTGCTACCAGCCTTATGACGTTGATTTCATGCCTGAGTGATATTCCATTGTACATAATGACCACAACTTCTTTATCCATTTTTCTCTTTCCTGGGATATTTAAGGTGTAATGAAGTGGAGGTTCTTGTCAACAGAGCAGCCCTAAACTTTGGGGTGCCTGTGTCTTGCTGATTTTTAGTTTTCCCAATTTATACGCCCATGAGTGGAAGTGCCCTATGCTCTCTAAGCTGAGTTTTTTAGGTGTTTCAGGACACACCGTACACTTCTCCAGAGTGGCTGTTGGCAATTTACATCCCGCCCATCAGCGTAGCAAGGCTCCCGTTTCTCCATGGCCTGTCCTGCATTTCTGGTTTTGACACTTTATTCAGCATGGCCCTTTTGACCGATGGGAAGCGAGACTTCTTTGTAGCGCTGATTTGCCTTTCCAGGTTGCTTGGTTGGCCAAAAAGGGCGTATGCGTTTTTTTCTGAATATATTCAGGAAAAAACGCATACGCCCTTTTTGGCCAAGGGCATCATTGTCGAGGTTTTGCCGCTTTTCCTGTGCTTTAAAGGCGATTCGACTCTACCTCCTGAAATCAGTTTCCTGCAATTCTGCTATGCTTTCAAATCCTCTTCGTTGCCTTCCCTCAATATATTTGTGGACGAGAGTTACCATTTATAACTCTGCAGGTTTGTGAATTGCAGGGCCCCTGAGCTCCATTTTTCAACTCGCTTTTTTGGGAGCTGGCCGCAAAAGCACAGGATTGCTTCAGACCCTGTTCTGCTTCCGGGCGGCAGGCTGAGCCTGTGGTTAATCCTTCTTCCTGATGGGAAAATAGAGTGACATGTGGCTATCCCAACACCTAGAGCTAGTCTCTCATTGGTTCCCCCTCTTCCCGTTTATCCTCAGGACAAATTGCAACCTGTACGGAACAGAAGGTTAAAGGGGCTGATTCTCCAAGGAGGGAGATTGCTAGTAAAGCGGCTGTAATGGCCAACCCCAGCACAAGGAGATGAGAAATGAGGTGCGTTTTAGAAACCTTTCCCGATCACACGGTGTACCATCTTCTGGGTTTCTCATGCATGTTTTCGATGTAGGAAGATGCCCTTGAACCTGGAGATTTTGGACCCATGGGATGGATACCACGCAGTATTACTTTAAAGGGTCTGCGTTTGCTCACTCAACCTCACCAAACCTCTCAGCCCCAAGAGTGTCCACCCTTATGACTCAATCAGCTGTGGGTCTAGAGATGGTCAATAAAGGTGGCATCCCAGCCCCTGAACGAATTCTGTATGAATTTCTCTCTCTTTCACTGTCTTTGTTTCACGGGTTTTTAAAAGTAATTGATTTTTATAATGGGGTTTAGCTGCTTTTCACTGCTGTGTTTATGCCGGTTTACACCCACTTGACTCACTTACAGAGGGATATCAATACATTGGTTTTAAGAGTCTTACTAGTCAGATATATTCTTGGGCGGTGAACAGGGGGTGTTGAGTCCAGTTCACTGAGCAAGGAGTAGGTCTTGTCTATTACATATTGGGTTTATGGAACGGTATCTGAGCTAATTTGAAACCCTTGTTTTATGCATCACCCCACCTCACCTTTCCCGTTAAGCGGCCATAGTGTGTCTTCTAAACGTGTGACGCTGTTCTGTTTTGTAATTCAGTTCAAGTGTAGCGGTTTTTACATTCCCTCTCTAAGAGATATCTTATGATAAGTGTCTTTTTCTGTGTGACTTATTTCACTTAGAATCGTCGTACCTAAATCCTCTCATCATGCTGCTACTAGCCTTATGACGTTGATTTCATGCCTGAGTGATATTCCATTGTACATAAGGACCACAACTTCTTTATCCATTTTTCTCTTTCCTGGGATATTTAAGGTGTAATGAAGTGGAGGTTCTTGTCAACAGAGCAGCCCTAAACTTTGGGGTGCCTGTGTCTTGCTGATTTTTAGTTTTCCCAATTTATACGCCCATGAGTGGAAGTGCCCTATGCTCTCTAAGCTGAGTGTTTTAGATGTTTCAGGACACACTGTACACTTCTCCAGAGTGGCTGTTGGCAATTTAAATCCCGCCCATCAGTGTAGCAAGGCTCCCGTTTCTCCATGGCCTGTCCTGCATTTCTGGTTTTGACACTTTATTCAGCATGGCCCTTTTGACCGATGGGAAGCGAGACTTCATTGTAGCGCTGATTTGCCTTTCCAGGTTGCTTGGTTGGCCAAAAAGGGCGTATGCGTTTTTCCTGAATATATTCAGGAAAAAACGCATACGCCCTTTTTGGCCAAGGGCATCATGGTCGAGGTTTTGCCGCTTTTCCCGTGTTTTAAAGGCGATTCGAATCTACCTCCTGAAATCTGTTTCCTGCAATTCTGCCTTGCTTTCAAATCCTCTTTGTTGCCTTCCCTCAATATATTTGTGGACGAGAGTTATCATTTCTAACTCTGCAGGTTTGTGAATTGCAGTGCCCCTGAGCTCCATTTTTCAACTCGCTTTCTTGGGAGCTGGCCGCAAAAGCGCAGGATTGCTTCAGGCCCTATTGTGGTTCCGGGCGGCAGGCTGAGCCTGTGGTTAATTCTTCTTCCTGATGGGAAAATAGAGTGACCTGTGCCTGTCCCCACACCTAGACCTAGTCTCTCATTGGTTCCCCCTCTTCCCGTTCATCCTCAGGACAAATTTGCAACCTGTACAGAACAGGAGGTTAAAGGTGCTCATTCTCCAAGGAGGGAGATTGCTAGTAAAGCGGCTGGAATGGCGAGCCCGAGCACAAGGAGATGAGAAATGAGGTGCGTTTTAGAAACCTTTCCCGATCACACGGTGTACCATCTTCTGGGTTTCTCATGCATGTTTTCGATGTAGGAAGATGCCCTTGAACCTGGAGATTTTGGACCCATGGGATGGGTACCACGCAGTATTACTTTAAAGGGTCTGCGTTTGCTCACCCAACCTCACCAAACCTCTCAGCCCGAAGAGTGTCCACCCTTATGTCTCAATCAGCTGTGGGTCTAGAGATGGTTAATAAAGGTGGCATCCCAGCCCCTGAACGAATTCTGTATGAATTTCTCTCTCTTTCACTGTCTTTGTTTCACGGGTTTTTAAAAGTAATTGATTTTTATAATGGGGTTTAGCTGCTTTTCACTGCTGTGTTTATGGCGCTTTACACCCACTTGACTCACTTACAGAGAGATATCAATACATTGGTTTTAAGAGTCTTACTAGTCAGATATATTCTTGGGCGGTGAACAGGGGGTGTTGAATCCAGTTCACTGAGCAAGGAGTAGGTCTTGTCTGTTACATATTGGGTTTATGGAACAGTATCTGAGCTAATTTGAAACCCTTGTTTTATGCATCACACCACCTCACCTTTCCCGTTAAGCAGCCATAGTGTGTCTTCTAAACGTGTGACGCTGTTCTGTTTTGTAATTCAGTTCAAGTGTAGCGGTTTTTACATTCCCTCTCTAAGTGATATCTTATGATAAGTGTCTTTTTTTGTGTGACTTATTTCACTTAGAATCGTCGTACCTAAAACCTCTCATCATGCTGCTACTAGCCTTATGACGTTAATTTCATGGCTGAGTGATATGCCATTGTACATAAGGACCACAACTTCCTTATCCATTTTTCTCTTTCCTGGGATATTTAAGGTGTAACGAAGTGGAGGTTCTTGTCAACAGAGCAGCCCTAAACTTTGGGGTGCCTGTGTCTTGCTGATTTTTAGTTTTCCCAATTTATACGCCCATGAGTGGAAGTGCCCTATGCTCTCTAAGCTGAGTTTTTTAGATGTTTCAGGACACACCGTACACTTCTCCAGAGTGGCTGTTGGCAATTTACATCCCGCCCATCAGCGTAGCAAGGCTCCCGTTTCTCCATGGCCTGTCCTACATTTCTGGTTTTGACACTTTATTCAGCATGGCCCTTTTGACCGATGGGAAGCGAGACTTCTTTGTAGCGCTGATTTGCCTTTCCAGGTTGCTTGGTTGGCCAAAAAGGGCGTATGCGTTTTTTCCTGAATATATTCAGGAAAAAACGCATACGCCCTTTTTGGCCAAGGGCATCATTGTCGAGGTTTTGCCGCCTTTCCTGTGCTTTAAAGGCGATTCGACTCTACCTCCTGAAATCTGTTTCCTGCAATTCTGCTCTGCTTTCAAATCCTCTTCGTTGCCTTCCCTCAATATATTTGTGGACGAGAGTTATCATTTCTAACTCTGCAGGTTTGTGAATTGCAGTGCCCCTGAGCGCGATTTTTCAACTCGCTTTTTTGGGAGCTGGCCGCAAAAGCACAGGATTGCTTCAGGCCCTCTTCTGCTTCCGGGCGGCAGGCTGAGCCTGTGGTTAATCCTTCTTCCTGATGGGAAAATAGAGTGACATGTGGCTGTCCCAACACCTAGAGCTAGTCTCTCATTGGTTCCCCCTCTTCCCGTTTATCCTCAGGACAAATTGCAACCTGTACGGAACAGAAGGTTAAAGGGGCTGATTCTCCAAGGACGGAGATTGCTAGTAAAGCGGCTGTAATGGCCAACCCGAGCACAAGGAGATGAGAAATGAGGTGCGTTTTAGAAACCTTTCCCGATCACACGGTTTACCATCTTCTGGGTTTCTCATGCATGTTTTCGATGTAGGAAGATGCCCTTGAACCTGGAGATTTTGGACCCATGGGATGGGTACCACGCAATATTACTTTAAAGGGTCTCCGTTTTCTCACCCAACCTCAGCAAACCTCTCAGCCCCAAGAGTGTCCACCCTTATGTCTCAATCAGCTGTGGGTCTAGAGATGGTCAATAAAGGTGGCATCCCAGCCCCTGAACGAATTCTGTATGAATTTCTCTCTCTTTCACTGTCTTTGTTTCACGGGTTTTTAAAAGTAATTGATTTTTATAATGGGGTTTAGCTGCTTTTCACTGCTGTGTTTATGCCTCTTTACACCCACTTGACTCACTTACAGAGAGATATCAATACATTGGTTTTAAGAGTCTTACTAGTCAGATATATTCTTGGGCGGTGAACAGGGGGTGTTGAATCCAGTTCACTGAGCAAGGAGTAGGTCTTGTCTGTTACATATTGGGTTTATGGAACGGTATCTGAGCTAATTTGAAACCCTTGTTTTATGCATCACCCACCTCACCTTTCCCGCTAAGCAGCCATAGTGTGTCTTCTAAACATGTGACGCTGTTCTGTTTTGTAATTCAGTTCAAGTGTAGCGGTTTTTACATTCCCTCTCTAAGTGATATCTTATGATAAGTGTCTTTTTCTGTGTGACTTATTTCACTTAGAATCGTCGTACCTAAATCCTCTCATCATGCTGCTACTAGCCTTATGACGTTAATTTCATGGCTGAGTGATATGCCATTGTACATAAGGACCACAACTTCCTTATCCATTTTTCTCTTTCCTGGGATATTTAAGGTGTAACGAAGTGGAGGTTCTTGTCAACAGAGCAGCCCTAAACTTTGGGGTGCCTGTGTCTTGCTGATTTTTAGTTTTCCCAATTTATACGCCCATGAGTGGAAGTGCCCTATGCTCTCTAAGCTGAGTTTTTTAGATGTTTCAGGACACACCGTACACTTCTCCAGAGTGGCTGTTGGCAATTTACATCCCGCCCATCAGCGTAGCAAGGCTCCCGTTTCTCCATGGCCTGTCCTACATTTCTGGTTTTGACACTTTATTCAGCATGGCCCTTTTGACCGATGGGAAGCGAGACTTCTTTGTAGCGCTGATTTGCCTTTCCAGGTTGCTTGGTTGGCCAAAAAGGGCGTATGCGTTTTTTCCTGAATATATTCAGGAAAAAACGCATACGCCCTTTTTGGCCAAGGGCATCATTGTCGAGGTTTTGCCGCCTTTCCTGTGCTTTAAAGGCGATTCGACTCTACCTCCTGAAATCTGTTTCCTGCAATTCTGCTCTGCTTTCAAATCCTCTTCGTTGCCTTCCCTCAATATATTTGTGGACGAGAGTTATCATTTCTAACTCTGCAGGTTTGTGAATTGCAGTGCCCCTGAGCGCGATTTTTCAACTCGCTTTTTTGGGAGCTGGCCGCAAAAGCACAGGATTGCTTCAGGCCCTCTTCTGCTTCCGGGCGGCAGGCTGAGCCTGTGGTTAATCCTTCTTCCTGATGGGAAAATAGAGTGACATGTGGCTGTCCCAACACCTAGAGCTAGTCTCTCATTGGTTCCCCCTCTTCCCGTTTATCCTCAGGACAAATTGCAACCTGTACGGAACAGAAGGTTAAAGGGGCTGATTCTCCAAGGACGGAGATTGCTAGTAAAGCGGCTGTAATGGCCAACCCGAGCACCAGGAGATGAGAAATGAGGTGCGTTTTAGAAACCTTTCCCGATCACACGGTTTACCATCTTCTGGGTTTCTCATGCATGTTTTCGATGTAGGAAGATGCCCTTGAACCTGGAGATTTTGGACCCATGGGATGGGTACCACGCAATATTACTTTAAAGGGTCTCCGTTTTCTCACCCAACCTCAGCAAACCTCTCAGCCCCAAGAGTGTCCACCCTTATGTCTCAATCAGCTGTGGGTCTAGAGATGGTCAATAAAGGTGGCATCCCAGCCCCTGAACGAATTCTGTATGAATTTCTCTCTCTTTCACTGTCTTTGTTTCACGGGTTTTTAAAAGTAATTGATTTTTATAATGGGGTTTAGCTGCTTTTCACTGCTGTGTTTATGCCTCTTTACACCCACTTGACTCACTTACAGAGAGATATCAATACATTGGTTTTAAGAGTCTTACTAGTCAGATATATTCTTGGGCGGTGAACAGGGGGTGTTGAATCCAGTTCACTGAGCAAGGAGTAGGTCTTGTCTGTTACATATTGGGTTTATGGAACGGTATCTGAGCTAATTTGAAACCCTTGTTTTATGCATCACCCACCTCACCTTTCCCGCTAAGCAGCCATAGTGTGTCTTCTAAACATGTGACGCTGTTCTGTTTTGTAATTCAGTTCAAGTGTAGCGGTTTTTACATTCCCTCTCTAAGTGATATCTTATGATAAGTGTCTTTTTCTGTGTGACTTATTTCACTTAGAATCGTCGTACCTAAATCCTCTCATCATGCTGCTACTAGCCTTATGACGTTAATTTCATGGCTGAGTGATATGCCATTGTACATAAGGACCACAACTTCCTTATCCATTTTTCTCTTTCCTGGGATATTTAAGGTGTAACGAAGTGGAGGTTCTTGTCAACAGAGCAGCCCTAAACTTTGGGGTGCCTGTGTCTTGCTGATTTTTAGTTTTCCCAATTTATACGCCCATGAGTGGAAGTGCCCTATGCTCTCTAAGCTGAGTTTTTTAGATGTTTCAGGACACACCGTACACTTCTCCAGAGTGGCTGTTGGCAATTTACATCCCGCCCATCAGCGTAGCAAGGCTCCCGTTTCTCCATGGCCTGTCCTACATTTCTGGTTTTGACACTTTATTCAGCATGGCCCTTTTGACCGATGGGAAGCGAGACTTCTTTGTAGCGCTGATTTGCCTTTCCAGGTTGCTTGGTTGGCCAAAAAGGGCGTATGCGTTTTTTCCTGAATATATTCAGGAAAAAACGCATACGCCCTTTTTGGCCAAGGGCATCATTGTCGAGGTTTTGCCGCCTTTCCTGTGCTTTAAAGGCGATTCGACTCTACCTCCTGAAATCTGTTTCCTGCAATTCTGCTATGCTTTCAAATCCTCTTCGTTGCCTTCCCTCAATATATTTGTGGACGAGAGTTATCATTTCTAACTCTGCAGGTTTGTGAATTGCAGTGCCCCTGAGCGCGATTTTTCAACTCGCTTTTTTGGGAGCTGGCCGCAAAAGCACAGGATTGCTTCAGGCCCTCTTCTGCTTCCGGGCGGCAGGCTGAGCCTGTGGTTAATCCTTCTTCCTGATGGGAAAATAGAGTGACCTGTGGCTGTCCCAACACCTAGAGCTAGTCTCTCATTGGTTCCCCCTCTTCCCGTTTATCCTCAGGACAAATTGCAACCTGTACGGAACAGAAGGTTAAAGGGGCTGATTCTCCAAGGACGGAGATTGCTAGTAAAGCGGCTGTAATGGCCAACCCGAGCACAAGGAGATGAGAAATGAGGTGCGTTTTAGAAACCTTTCCCGATCACACGGTTTACCATCTTCTGGGTTTCTCATGCATGTTTTCGATGTAGGAAGATGCCCTTGAACCTGGAGATTTTGGACCCATGGGATGGGTACCACGCAATATTACTTTAAAGGGTCTCCGTTTTCTCACCCAACCTCAGCAAACCTCTCAGCCCCAAGAGTGTCCACCCTTATGACTCAATCAGCTGTGGGTCTAGAGATGGTCAATAAAGGTGGCATCCCAGCCCCTGAACGAATTCTGTATGAATTTCTCTCTCTTTCACTGTCTTTGTTTCACGGGTTTTTAAAAGTAATTGATTTTTATAATGGGGTTTAGCTGCTTTTCACTGCTGTGTTTATGCCTCTTTACACCCACTTGACTCACTTACAGAGAGATATCAATACATTGGTTTTAAGAGTCTTACTAGTCAGATATATTCTTGGGCGGTGAACAGGGGGTGTTGAATCCAGTTCACTGAGCAAGGAGTAGGTCTTGTCTGTTACATATTGGGTTTATGGAACGGTATCTGAGCTAATTTGAAACCCTTGTTTTATGCATCACCCACCTCACCTTTCCCGTTAAGCAGCCATAGTGTGTCTTCTAAACATGTGACGCTGTTCTGTTTTGTAATTCAGTTCAAGTGTAGCGGTTTTTACATTCCCTCTCTAAGTGATATCTTATGATAAGTGTCTTTTTCTGTGTGACTTATTTCACTTAGAATCGTCGTACCTAAATCCTCTCATCATGCTGCTACTAGCCTTATGACGTTAATTTCATGGCTGAGTGATATGCCATTGTACATAAGGACCACAACTTCCTTATCCATTTTTCTCTTTCCTGGGATATTTAAGGTGTAACGAAGTGGAGGTTCTTGTCAACAGAGCAGCCCTAAACTTTGGGGTGCCTGTGTCTTGCTGATTTTTAGTTTTCCCAATTTATACGCCCATGAGTGGAAGTGCCCTATGCTCTCTAAGCTGAGTTTTTTAGATGTTTCAGGACACACCGTACACTTCTCCAGAGTGGCTGTTGGCAATTTACATCCCGCCCATCAGCGTAGCAAGGCTCCCGTTTCTCCATGGCCTGTCCTGCATTTCTGGTTTTGACACTTTATTCAGCATGGCCCTTTTGACCGATGGGAAGCGAGACTTCTTTGTAGCGCTGATTTGCCTTTCCAGGTTGCTTGGTTGGCCAAAAAGGGCGTATGCGTTTTTTCCTGAATATATTCAGGAAAAAACGCATACGCCCTTTTTGGCCAAGGGCATCATTGTCGAGGTTTTGCCGCCTTTCCTGTGCTTTAAAGGCGATTCGACTCTACCTCCTGAAATCTGTTTCCTGCAATTCTGCTATGCTTTCAAATCCTCTTCGTTGCCTTCCCTCAATATATTTGTGGACGAGAGTTATCATTTCTAACTCTGCAGGTTTGTGAATTGCAGTGCCCCTGAGCTCGATTTTTCAACTCGCTTTTTTGGGAGCTGGCCGCAAAAGCACAGGATTGCTTCAGGCCCTCTTCTGCTTCCGGGCGGCAGGCTGAGCCTGTGGTTAATCCTTCTTCCTGATGGGAAAATAGAGTGACCTGTGCCTGTCCCCACACCTAGACCTAGTCTCTCATTGGTTCCCCCTCTTCCCGTTCATCCTCAGGACAAATTGCAACCTGTTCGGAACAGGAGGTTAAAGGTGCTGATTCTCCAAGGAGGGAGATTGCTAGTAAAGTGGCTGTAATGGCGAGCCCGAGCACAAGGAAATGAGAAATGAGGTGCGTTTTAGAAACCTTTCCCGATCACACGGTGTACCGTCTTCTGGGTTTCTCATGCATGTTTTCGATGTAGGAAGATGCCCTTGAACCTGGAGATTTTGGACCCATGGGATGGGTACCACGCAGTATTACTTTAAAGGGTCTGCGTTTGCTCACCCAACCTCACCAAACCTCTCAGCCCCAAGAGTGTCCACCCTTATGTCTCAATCAGCTGTGGGTCTAGAGATGGTCAATAAAGGTGGCATCCCAGCCCCTGAACGAATTCTGTATGAATTTCTCTCTGTTTCACTGTCTTTGTTTCACGGGTTTTTAAAAGTAATTGACTTTTATAATGGGGTTTAGCTGCTTTTCACTGCTGTGTTTATGCCGATTTACACCCACTTGACTCACTTACAGAGAGATATCAATACATTGGTTTTAAGAGTCTTACTAGTCAGATATATTCTTGGGCGGTGAACAGGGGGTATTGAGTCCAGTTCACTGAGCAAGGAGTAGGTCTTGTCTGTTACATATTGGGTTTATGGAACAGTATCTGAGCTAATTTGATACCCTTGTTTTATGCATCACCCCACCTCACCTTTCCCGTTAAGCAGCCATAGTGTGTTTTCTAAACGTGTGACGCTGTTCTGTTTTGTAATTCAGTTCAAGTGTAGCGGATTTTACATTCCCTCTATAAGTGATATCTTACGATAAGTGTCTTTCTCTGTGACTTATTTCACTTAGAATCGTCGTACCTAAATCCACTCATCATGCTGCTTCCAGCCTTATGACGTTGATTTCATGCCTGAGTGATATTCCATTGTACATAAGGACCACAACTTCTTTATCCATTTTTCTCTTTCCTGGGATATTTAAGGTGTAATGAAGTGGAGGTTCTTGTCAACAGAGCAGCCCTAAACTTTGGGGTGCCTGTGTCTTGCTGATTTTTAGTTTTCCCAATTTATACGCCCATGAGTGGAAGTGCCCTATGCTCTCTAAGCTGAGTTTTTTAGGTGTTTCAGGACACACCGTACACTTCTCCAGATTGGCTGTTGGCAATTTACATCCCGCCCATCAGCGTAGCAAGGCTCCCGTTTCTCCATGGCCTGTCCTGCATTTCTGGTTTTGACACTTTATTCAGCATGGCCCTTTTGACCGATGGGAAGCGAGACTTCTTTGTAGCGCTGATTTGCCTTTCCAGGTTGCTTGGTTGGCCAAAAAGGGCGTATGCGTTTTTTCCTGAATATATTCAGGAAAAAACGCATACGCCCTTTTTGGCCAAGGGCATCATTGTCGAGGTTTTGCCGCTTTTCCTGTGCTTTAAAGGCGATTCGACTCTACCTCCTGAAATCAGTTTCCTGCAATTCTGCTATGCTTTCAAATCCTCTTCGTTGCCTTCCCTCAATATATTTGTGGACGAGAGTTACCATTTCTAACTCTGCAGGTTTGTGAATTGCAGTGCCCCTGAGCTCCATTTTTCAACTCGCTTTTTTGGGAGCTGGCCGCAAAAGCACAGGATTGCTTCAGGCCCTGTTCTGCTTCCGGGCGGCAGGCTGAGCCTGTGGTTAATCCTTCTTCCTGATGGGAAAATAGAGTGACATGTGGCTGTCCCAATACCTAGAGCTAGTCTCTCATTGGTTCCCCCTCTTCCCGTTTATCCTCAGGACAAATTGCAACCTGTAGGGAACAGAAGGTTAAAGGGGCTGATTCTCCAAGGAGGGAGATTGCTAGTAAAGCGGCTGTAATGGCCAACCCGAGCACAAGGAGATGAGAAATGAGGTGCGTTTTAGAAACCTTTCCCGATCACACGGTGTACCATCTTCTGGGTTTCTCATGCATGTTTTCGATGTAGGAAGATGCCCTTGAACCTGGAGATTTTGGACCCATGGGATGGATACCACGCAGTATTACTTTAAAGGGTCTGCGTTTGCTCACCCAACCTCACCAAACCTCTCAGCCCCAAGAGTGTCCACCCTTATGACTCAATCAGCTGTGGGTCTAGAGATGGTCAATAAAGGTGGCATCCCAGCCCCTGAACGAATTCTGTATGAATTTCTCTCTCTTTCACTGTCTTTGTTTCACGGGTTTTTAAAAGTAATTGATTTTTATAATGGGGTTTAGCTGCTTTTCACTGCTGGGTTTATGCCGCTTTACACCCACTTGACTCACTTACAGAGGGATATCAATACATTGGTTTTAAGAGTCTTACTAGTCAGATATATTCTTGGGCGGTGAACAGGGGGTGTTGAGTCCAGTTCACTGAGCAAGGAGTAGGTCTTGTCTATTACATATTGGGTTTATGGAACGGTATCTGAGCTAATTTGAAACCCTCGTTTTATGCATCACCCCACCTCACCTTTCCCGTTAAGCAGCCATAGTGTGTCTTCTAAACGTGTGACGCTGTTCTGTTTTGTAATTCAGTTCAAGTGTAGCGGTTTTTACATTCCCTCTCTAAGTGATATCTTATGATAAGTGTCTTTTTCTGTGTGACTTATTTCACTTAGAATCGTCGTACCTAAATCCTCTCATCATGCTGCTACTAGCCTTATGACGTTGATTTCATGCCTGAGTGATATTCCATTGTACATAAGGACCACAACTTCTTTATCCATTTTTCTCTTTCCTGGGATATTTAAGGTGTAATGAAGTGGAGGTTCTTGTCAACAGAGCAGCCCTAAACTTTGGGGTGCCTGTGTCTTGCTGATTTTTAGTTTTCCCAATTTATACGCCCATGAGTGGAAGTGCCCTATGCTCTCTAAGCTGAGTGTTTTAGATGTTTCAAGACACACCGTACACTTCTCCAGAGTGGCTGTTGGCAATTTAAATCCCGCCCATCAGCGTAGCAAGGCTCCCGTTTCTCCATGGCCTGTCTTGCATTTCTGGTTTTGACTCTTTATTCAGCATGGCCCTTTTGACCGATGGGAAGCGAGACTTCTTTGTAGCGCTGATTTGCCTTTCCAGGTTGCTTGGTTGGCCAAAAAGGGCGTATGCGTTTTTTCCTGAATATATTCAAGAAAAAACGCATACGCCCTTTTTGGCCAAGGGCATCATGGTCGAGGTTTTGCCACTTTTCCTGTGCTTTAAATGCGATTCGAATCTACCTCCTGAAATCTGTTTCCTGCAATTCTGCCTTGCTTTCAAATCCTCTTTGTTGCCTTCCCTCAATATATTTGTGGACGAGAGTTATCATTTCTAACTCTGCAGGTTTGTGAATTGCAGTGCCCCTGAGCTCCACTTTTCAAATCGCTTTCTTGGGAGCTGGCCGCAAAAGCGCAGGATTGCTTCAGGCCCTATTGTGGTTCCGGGCGGCAGGCTGAGCCTGTGGTTAATTCTTCTTCCTGATGAGAAAATAGAGTGACCTGTGCCTGTCCCCACACCTAGACCTAGTCTCTCATTGGTTCCCCCTCTTCCCGTTCATCCTCAGGACAAATTTGCAACCTGTACAGAACAGGAGGTTAAAGTTGCTCATTCTCCAAGGAGGGAGATTGCTAGTAAAGCGGCTGGAATGGCGAGCCCGAGCACAAGGAGATGAGAAATGAGGTGCGTTTTAGAAACCTTTCCCGATCACATGGTGTACCATCTTCTGGGTTTCTCATGCATGTTTTCGATGTAGGAAGATGCCCTTGAACCTGGAGATTTTGGACCCAT
Organism: Balaenoptera borealis; assembly: GCF_965194805.1. Taxonomy (NCBI): domain Eukaryota; kingdom Metazoa; phylum Chordata; class Mammalia; order Artiodactyla; family Balaenopteridae; genus Balaenoptera; species Balaenoptera borealis. The sequence goes on from NW_028122959.1 coordinate 100,298, forward strand.
GGGATGGATACCACGCAGTATTACTTTAAAGGGTCTGCGTTTGCTCACCCAACCTCACCAAACCTCTCAGCCCCAAGAGTGTCCACCCTTATGACTCAATCAGCTGTGGGTCTAGAGATGGTCAATAAAGGTGGCATCCCAGCCCCTGAACGAATTCTGTATGAATTTCTCTCTCTTTCACTGTCTTTGTTTCACGGGTTTTTAAAAGTAATTGATTTTTATAATGGGGTTTAGCTGCTTTTCACTGCTGGGTTTATGCCGCTTTACACCCACTTGACTCACTTACAGAGGGATATCAATACATTGGTTTTAAGAGTCTTACTAGTCAGATATATTCTTGGGCGGTGAACAGGGGGTGTTGAGTCCAGTTCACTGAGCAAGGAGTAGGTCTTGTCTATTACATATTGGGTTTATGGAACGGTATCTGAGCTAATTTGAAACCCTTGTTTTATGCATCACCCCACCTCACCGTTCCCGTTAAGCAGCCATAGTGTGTCTTCTAAACGTGTGACGCTGTTCTGTTTTGTAATTCAGTTCAAGTGTAGCGGTTTTTACATTCCCTCTCTAAGTGATATCTTATGATAAGTGTCTTTTTCTGTGTGACTTATTTCACTTAGAATCGTCGTACCTAAATCCTCTCATCATGCTGCTACTAGCCTTATGACGTTGATTTCATGCCTGAGTGATATTCCATTGTACATAAGGACCACAACTTCTTTATCCATTTTTCTCTTTCCTGGGATATTTAAGGTGTAATGAAGTGGAGGTTCTTGTCAACAGAGCAGCCCTAAACTTTGGGGTGCCTGTGTCTTGCTGATTTTTAGTTTTCCCAATTTATACGCCCATGAGTGGAAGTGCCCTATGCTCTCTAAGCTGAGTGTTTTAGATGTTTCAGGACACACCGTACACTTCTCCAGAGTGGCTGTTGGCAATTTAAATCCCGCCCATCAGCGTAGCAAGGCTCCCGTTTCTCCATGGCCTGTCTTGCATTTCTGGTTTTGACACTTTATTCAGCATGGCCCTTTTGACCGATGGGAAGCGAGACTTCTTTGTAGCGCTGATTTGCCTTTCCAGGTTGCTTGGTTGGCCAAAAAGGGCGTATGCGTTTTTTCCTGAATATATTCAGGAAAAAACGCATACGCCCTTTTTGGCCAAGGGCATCATGGTCGAGGTTTTGCCGCTTTTCCTGTGCTTTAAAGGCGATTCGACTCTACCTCCTGAAATCTGTTTCCTGCAATTCTGCTATGCTTTCAAATCCTCTTCGTTGCCTTCCCTCAATATATTTGTGGACGAGAGTTATCATTTCTAACTCTGCAGGTTTGTGAATTGCAGTGCCCTGAGCGCGATTTTTCAACTCGCTTTTTTGGGAGCTGGCCGCAAAAGCACAGGATTGCTTCAGGCCCTCTTCTGCTTCCGGGCGGCAGGCTGAGCCTGTGGTTAATCCTTCTTCCTGATGGGAAAATAGAGTGACCTGTGGCTGTCCCAACACCTAGAGCTAGTCTCTCATTGGTTCCCCCTCTTTCCGTTTATCCTCAGGACAAATTGCAACCTGTACGGAACAGAAGGTTAAAGGGGCTGATTCTCCAAGGACGGAGATTGCTAGTAAAGCGGCTGTAATGGCCAACCCGAGCACCAGGAGATGAGAAATGAGGTGCGTTTTAGAAACCTTTCCCGATCACACGGTTTACCATCTTCTGGGTTTCTCATGCATGTTTTCGATGTAGGAAGATGCCCTTGAACCTGGAGATTTTGGACCCATGGGATGGGTACCACGCAATATTACTTTAAAGGGTCTCCGTTTTCTCACCCAACCTCAGCAAACCTCTCAGCCCCAAGAGTGTCCACCCTTATGACTCAATCAGCTGTGGGTCTAGAGATGGTCAATAAAGGTGGCATCCCAGCCCCTGAACGAATTCTGTATGAATTTCTCTCTCTTTCACTGTCTTTGTTTCACGGGTTTTTAAAAGTAATTGATTTTTATAATGGGGTTTAGCTGCTTTTCACTGCTGTGTTTATGCCTCTTTACACCCACTTGACTCACTTACAGAGAGATATCAATACATTGGTTTTAAGAGTCTTACTAGTCAGATATATTCTTGGGCGGTGAACAGGGGGTGTTGAATCCAGTTCACTGAGCAAGGAGTAGGTCTTGTCTGTTACATATTGGGTTTATGGAACGGTATCTGAGCTAATTTGAAACCCTTGTTTTATGCATCACCCACCTCACCTTTCCCGTTAAGCAGCCATAGTGTGTCTTCTAAACATGTGACGCTGTTCTGTTTTGTAATTCAGTTCAAGTGTAGCGGTTTTTACATTCCCTCTCTAAGTGATATCTTATGATAAGTGTCTTTTTCTGTGTGACTTATTTCACTTAGAATCGTCGTACCTAAATCCTCTCATCATGCTGCTACTAGCCTTATGACGTTAATTTCATGGCTGAGTGATATGCCATTGTACATAAGGACCACAACTTCCTTATCCATTTTTCTCTTTCCTGGGATATTTAAGGTGTAACGAAGTGGAGGTTCTTGTCAACAGAGCAGCCCTAAACTTTGGGGTGCCTGTGTCTTGCTGATTTTTAGTTTTCCCAATTTATACGCCCATGAGTGGAAGTGCCCTATGCTCTCTAAGCTGAGTTTTTTAGATGTTTCAGGACACACCGTACACTTCTCCAGAGTGGCTGTTGGCAATTTACATCCCGCCCATCAGCGTAGCAAGGCTCCCGTTTCTCCATGGCCTGTCCTGCATTTCTGGTTTTGACACTTTATTCAGCATGGCCCTTTTGACCGATGGGAAGCGAGACTTCTTTGTAGCGCTGATTTGCCTTTCCAGGTTGCTTGGTTGGCCAAAAAGGGCGTATGCGTTTTTTCCTGAATATATTCAGGAAAAAACGCATACGCCCTTTTTGGCCAAGGGCATCATTGTCGAGGTTTTGCCGCCTTTCCTGTGCTTTAAAGGCGATTCGACTCTACCTCCTGAAATCTGTTTCCTGCAATTCTGCTATGCTTTCAAATCCTCTTCGTTGCCTTCCCTCAATATATTTGTGGACGAGAGTTATCATTTCTAACTCTGCAGGTTTGTGAATTGCAGTGCCCCTGAGCTCCATTTTTCAACTCGCTTTTTTGGGAGCTGGCCGCAAAAGCACAGGATTGCTTCAGGCCCTCTTCTGCTTCCGGGCGGCAGGCTGAGCCTGTGGTTAATCCTTCTTCCTGATGGGAAAATAGAGTGACCTGTGCCTGTCCCCACACCTAGACCTAGTCTCTCATTGGTTCCCCCTCTTCCCGTTCATCCTCAGGACAAATTGCAACCTGTTCGGAACAGGAGGTTAAAGGTGCTGATTCTCCAAGGAGGGAGATTGCTAGTAAAGTGGCTGTAATGGCGAGCCCGAGCACAAGGAGATGAGAAATGAGGTGCGTTTTAGAAACCTTTCCCGATCACACGGTGTACCGTCTTCTGGGTTTCTCATGCATGTTTTCGATGTAGGAAGATGCCCTTGAACCTGGAGATTTGGGACCCATGGGATGGGTACCACGCAGTATTACTTTAAAGGGTCTGCGTTTGCTCACCCAACCTCACCAAACCTCTCAGCCCCAAGAGTGTCCACCCTTATGTCTCAATCAGCTGTGGGTCTAGAGATGGTCAATAAAGGTGGCATCCCAGCCCCTGAACGAATTCTGTATGAATTTCTCTCTGTTTCACTGTCTTTGTTTCACGGGTTTTTAAAAGTAATTGACTTTTATAATGGGGTTTAGCTGCTTTTCACTGCTGTGTTTATGCCGATTTACACCCACTTGACTCACTTACAGAGAGATATCAATACATTGGTTTTAAGAGTCTTACTAGTCAGATATATTCTTGGGCGGTGAACAGGGGGTATTGAGTCCAGCTCACTGAGCAAGGAGTAGGTCTTGTCTGTTACATATTGGGTTTATGGAACAGTATCTGAGCTAATTTGATACCCTTGTTTTATGCATCACCCCACCTCACCTTTCCCGTTAAGCAGCCATAGTGTGTTTTCTAAACGTGTGACGCTGTTCTGTTTTGTAATTCAGTTCAAGTGTAGCGGATTTTACATTCCCTCTATAAGTGATATCTTACGATAAGTGTCTTTCTCTGTGACTTATTTCACTTAGAATCGTCGTACCTAAATCCACTCATCATGCTGCTTCCAGCCTTATGACGTTGATTTCATGCCTGAGTGATATTCCATTGTACATAAGGACCACAACTTCTTTATCCATTTTTCTCTTTCCTGGGATATTTAAGGTGTAATGAAGTGGAGGTTCTTGTCAACAGAGCAGCCCTAAACTTTGGGGTGCCTGTGTCTTGCTGATTTTTAGTTTTCCCAATTTATACGCCCATGAGTGGAAGTGCCCTATGCTCTCTAAGCTGAGTTTTTTAGGTGTTTCAGGACACACCGTACACTTCTCCAGATTGGCTGTTGGCAATTTACATCCCGCCCATCAGCGTAGCAAGGCTCCCGTTTCTCCATGGCCTGTCCTGCATTTCTGGTTTTGACACTTTATTCAGCATGGCCCTTTTGACCGATGGGAAGCGAGACTTCTTTGTAGCGCTGATTTGCCTTTCCAGGTTGCTTGGTTGGCCAAAAAGGGCGTATGCGTTTTTTCCTGAATATATTCAGGAAAAAACGCATACGCCCTTTTTGGCCAAGGGCATCATTGTCGAGGTTTTGCCGCTTTTCCTGTGCTTTAAAGGCGATTCGACTCTACCTCCTGAAATCAGTTTCCTGCAATTCTGCTATGCTTTCAAATCCTCTTCGTTGCCTTCCCTCAATATATTTGTGGACGAGAGTTACCATTTCTAACTCTGCAGGTTTGTGAATTGCAGTGCCCCTGAGCTCCATTTTTCAACTCGCTTTTTTGGGAGCTGGCCGCAAAAGCACAGGATTGCTTCAGGCCCTCTTCTGCTTCCGGGCGGCAGGCTGAGCCTGTGGTTAATCCTTCTTCCTGATGGGAAAATAGAGTGACATGTGGCTGTCCCAATACCTAGAGCTAGTCTCTCATTGGTTCCCCCTCTTCCCGTTTATCCTCAGGACAAATTGCAACCTGTAGGGAACAGAAGGTTAAAGGGGCTGATTCTCCAAGGAGGGAGATTGCTAGTAAAGCGGCTGTAATGGCCAACCCCAGCACAAGGAGATGAGAAATGAGGTGCGTTTTAGAAACCTTTCCCGATCACACGGTGTACCATCTTCTGGGTTTCTCATGCATGTTTTCGATGTAGGAAGATGCCCTTGAACCTGGAGATTTTGGACCCATGGGATGGATACCATGCAGTATTACTTTAAAGGGTCTGCGTTTGCTCACCCAACCTCACCAAACCTCTCAGCCCCAAGAGTGTCCACCCTTATGACTCAATCAGCTGTGGGTCTAGAGATGGTCAATAAAGGTGGCATCCCAGCCCCTGAACGAATTCTGTATGAATTTCTCTCTCTTTCACTGTCTTTGTTTCACGGGTTTTTAAAAGTAATTGATTTTTATAATGGGGTTTAGCTGCTTTTCACTGCTGTGTTTATGCCGCTTTACACCCACTTGACTCACTTACAGAGGGATATCAATACATTGGTTTTAAGAGTCTTACTAGTCAGATATATTCTTGGGCGGTGAACAGGGGGTGTTGAGTCCAGTTCACTGAGCAAGGAGTAGGTCTTGTCTATTACATATTGGGTTTATGGAACGGTATCTGAGCTAATTTGAAACCCTTGTTTTATGCATCACCCCACCTCACCTTTCCCGTTAAGCAGCCATAGTGTGTCTTCTACACATGTGACGCTGTTCTGTTTTGTAATTCAGTTCAAGTGTAGCGGTTTTTACATTCCCTCTCTAAGTGATATCTTATGATAAGTGTCTTTTTCTGTGTGACTTATTTCACTTAGAATCGTCGTACCTAAAACCTCTCATCATGCTGCTACTAGCCTTATGACGTTGATTTCATGGCTGAGTGATATGCCATTGTACATAAGGACCACAACTTCCTTATCCATTTTTCTCTTTCCTGGGATATTTAAGGTGTAACGAAGTGGAGGTTCTTGTCAACAGAGCAGCCCTAAACTTTGGGGTGCCTGTGTCTTGCTGATTTTTAGTTTTCCCAATTTATACGCCCATGAGTGGAAGTGCCCTATGCTCTCTAAGCTGAGTGTTTTAGATGTTTCAAGACACACCGTACACTTCTCCAGAGTGGCTGTTGGCAATTTAAATCCCGCCCATCAGCGTAGCAAGGCTCCCGTTTCTCCATGGCCTGTCTTGCATTTCTGGTTTTGACACTTTATTCAGCATGGCCCTTTTGACCGATGGGAAGCGAGACTTCTTTGTAGCGCTGATTTGCCTTTCCAGGTTGCTTGGTTGGCCAAAAAGGGCGTATGCGTTTTTTCCTGAATATATTCAAGAAAAAACGCATACGCCCTTTTTGGCCAAGGGCATCATGGTCGAAGTTTTGCCGCTTTTCCTGTGCTTTAAAGGCGATTCGAATCTACCTCGTGAAATCTGTTTCCTGCAATTCTGCCTTGTTTTCAAATCCTCTTTGTTGCCTTCCCTCAATATATTTGTGGACGAGAGTTATCATTTCTAACTATGCAGGTTTGTGAATTGCAGTGCCCCTGAGCTCCACTTTTCAAATCGCTTTCTTGGGAGCTGGCCGCAAAAGCGCAGGATTGCTTCAGGCCTTATTGTGGTTCCGGGCGGCAGGCTGAGCCTGTGGTTAATTCTTTTTCCTGATGAGAAAATAGAGTGACCTGTGCCTGTCCCCACACCTAGACCTAGTCTCTCATTGGTTCCCCCTCTTCCCGTTCATCCTCAGGACAAATTTGCAACCTGTACAGAACAGGAGGTTAAAGGTGCTCATTCTCCAAGGAGGGAGATTGCTAGTAAAGCGGCTGGAATGGCGAGCCCGAGCACAAGGAGATGAGAAATGAGGTGCGTTTTAGAAACCTTTCCCGATCACACGGTGTACCATCTTCTGGGTTTCTCATGCATGTTTTCGATGTAGGAAGATGCCCTTGAACCTGGAGATTTTGGACCCATGGGATGGGTACCACGCAGTATTACTTTAAAGGGTCTGCGTTTGCTCACCCAACCTCACCAAACCTCTCAGCCCGAAGAGTGTCCACCCTTATGTCTCAATCAGCTGTGGGTCTAGAGATGGTTAATAAAGGTGGCATCCCAGCCCCTGAACGAATTCTGTATGAATTTCTCTCTGTTTCACTGTCTTTGTTTCACGGGTTTTTAAAAGTAATTGATTTTTATAATGGGGTTTAGCTGCTTTTCACTGCTGTGTTTATGCCGCTTTACACCCACTTGACTCACTTACAGAGAGATATCAATACATTGGTTTTAAGAGTCTTACTAGTCAGATATATTCTTGGGCGGTGAACAGGGGGTGTTGAATCCAGTTCACTGAGCAAGGAGTAGGTCTTGTCTGTTACATATTGGGTTTATGGAACAGTATCTGAGCTAATTTGAAACCCTTGTTTTATGCATCACACCACCTCACCTTTCCCGTTAAGCAGCCATAGTGTGTCTTCTAAACGTGTGACGCTGTTCTGTTTTGTAATTCAGTTCAAGTGTAGCGGTTTTTACATTCCCTCTCTAAGTGATATCTTATGATAAGTGTCTTTTTTTGTGTGACTTATTTCACTTAGAATCGTCGTACCTAAAACCTCTCATCATGCTGCTACTAGCCTTATGACGTTGATTTCATGGCTGAGTGATATGCCATTGTACATAAGGACCACAACTTCCTTATCCATTTTTCTCTTTCCTGGGATATTTAAGGTGTAACGAAGTGGAGGTTCTTGTCAACAGAGCAGCCCTAAACTTTGGGGTGCCTGTGTCTTGCTGATTTTTAGTTTTCCCAATTTATACGCCCATGAGTGGAAGTGCCCTATGCTCTCTAAGCTGAGTTTTTTAGATGTTTCAGGACACACCGTACACTTCTCCAGAGTGGCTGTTGGCAATTTACATCCCGCCCATCAGCGTAGCAAGGCTCCCGTTTCTCCATGGCCTGTCCTACATTTCTGGTTTTGACACTTTATTCAGCATGGCCCTTTTGACCGATGGGAAGCGAGACTTCTTTGTAGCGCTGATTTGCCTTTCCAGGTTGCTTGGTTGGCCAAAAAGGGCGTATGCGTTTTTTCCTGAATATATTCAGGAAAAAACGCATACGCCCTTTTTGGCCAAGGGCATCATTGTCGAGGTTTTGCCGCCTTTCCTGTGCTTTAAAGGCGATTCGACTCTACCTCCTGAAATCTGTTTCCTGCAATTCTGCTATGCTTTCAAATCCTCTTCGTTGCCTTCCCTCAATATATTTGTGGACGAGAGTTATCATTTCTAACTCTGCAGGTTTGTGAATTGCAGTGCCCCTGAGCGCGATTTTTCAACTCGCTTTTTTGGGAGCTGGCCGCAAAAGCACAGGATTGCTTCAGGCCCTCTTCTGCTTCCGGGCGGCAGGCTAAGCCTGTGGTTAATCCTTCTTCCTGATGGGAAAATAGAGTGACCTGTGGCTGTCCCAACACCTAGAGCTAGTCTCTCATTGGTTCCCCCTCTTCCCGTTTATCCTCAGGACAAATTGCAACCTGTACGGAACAGAAGGTTAAAGGGGCTGATTCTCCAAGGACGGAGATTGATAGTAAAGCGGCTGTAATGGCCAACCCGAGCACCAGGAGATGAGAAATGAGGTGCGTTTTAGAAACCTTTCCCGATCACACGGTTTACCATCTTCTGGGTTTCTCATGCATGTTTTCGATGTAGGAAGATGCCCTTGAACCTGGAGATTTTGGACCCATGGGATGGGTACCACGCAATATTACTTTAAAGGGTCTCCGTTTTCTCACCCAACCTCAGCAAACCTCTCAGCCCCAAGAGTGTCCACCCTTATGACTCAATCAGCTGTGGGTCTAGAGATGGTCAATAAAGGTGGCATCCCAGCCCCTGAACGAATTCTGTATGAATTTCTCTCTCTTTCACTGTCTTTGTTTCACGGGTTTTTAAAAGTAATTGATTTTTATAATGGGGTTTAGCTGCTTTTCACTGCTGTGTTTATGCCTCTTTACACCCACTTGACTCACTTACAGAGAGATATCAATACATTGGTTTTAAGAGTCTTACTAGTCAGATATATTCTTGGGCGGTGAACAGGGGGTGTTGAATCCAGTTCACTGAGCAAGGAGTAGGTCTTGTCTGTTACATATTGGGTTTATGGAACGGTATCTGAGCTAATTTGAAACCCTTGTTTTATGCATCACCCACCTCACCTTTCCCGTTAAGCAGCCATAGTGTGTCTTCTAAACATGTGACGCTGTTCTGTTTTGTAATTCAGTTCAAGTGTAGCGGTTTTTACATTCCCTCTCTAAGTGATATCTTATGATAAGTGTCTTTTTTTGTGTGACTTATTTCACTTAGAATCGTCGTACCTAAAACCTCTCATCATGCTGCTACTAGCCTTATGACGTTGATTTCATGGCTGAGTGATATGCCATTGTACATAAGGACCACAACTTCCTTATCCATTTTTCTCTTTCCTGGGATATTTAAGGTGTAACGAAGTGGAGGTTCTTGTCAACAGAGCAGCCCTAAACTTTGGGGTGCCTGTGTCTTGCTGATTTTTAGTTTTCCCAATTTATACGCCCATGAGTGGAAGTGCCCTATGCTCTCTAAGCTGAGTTTTTTAGATGTTTCAGGACACACCGTACACTTCTCCAGAGTGGCTGTTGGCAATTTACATCCCGCCCATCAGCGTAGCAAGGCTCCCGTTTCTCCATGGCCTGTCCTACATTTCTGGTTTTGACACTTTATTCAGCATGGCCCTTTTGACCGATGGGAAGCGAGACTTCTTTGTAGCGCTGATTTGCCTTTCCAGGTTGCTTGGTTGGCCAAAAAGGGCGTATGCGTTTTTTCCTGAATATATTCAGGAAAAAACGCATACGCCCTTTTTGGCCAAGGGCATCATTGTCGAGGTTTTGCCGCCTTTCCTGTGCTTTAAAGGCGATTCGACTCTACCTCCTGAAATCTGTTTCCTGCAATTCTGCTATGCTTTCAAATCCTCTTCGTTGCCTTCCCTCAATATATTTGTGGACGAGAGTTATCATTTCTAACTCTGCAGGTTTGTGAATTGCAGTGCCCCTGAGCGCGATTTTTCAACTCGCTTTTTTGGGAGCTGGCCGCAAAAGCACAGGATTGCTTCAGGCCCTCTTCTGCTTCCGGGCGGCAGGCTAAGCCTGTGGTTAATCCTTCTTCCTGATGGGAAAATAGAGTGACCTGTGGCTGTCCCAACACCTAGAGCTAGTCTCTCATTGGTTCCCCCTCTTCCCGTTTATCCTCAGGACAAATTGCAACCTGTACGGAACAGAAGGTTAAAGGGGCTGATTCTCCAAGGACGGAGATTGATAGTAAAGCGGCTGTAATGGCCAACCCGAGCACCAGGAGATGAGAAATGAGGTGCGTTTTAGAAACCTTTCCCGATCACACGGTTTACCATCTTCTGGGTTTCTCATGCATGTTTTCGATGTAGGAAGATGCCCTTGAACCTGGAGATTTTGGACCCATGGGATGGGTACCACGCAATATTACTTTAAAGGGTCTCCGTTTTCTCACCCAACCTCAGCAAACCTCTCAGCCCCAAGAGTGTCCACCCTTATGACTCAATCAGCTGTGGGTCTAGAGATGGTCAATAAAGGTGGCATCCCAGCCCCTGAACGAATTCTGTATGAATTTCTCTCTCTTTCACTGTCTTTGTTTCACGGGTTTTTAAAAGTAATTGATTTTTATAATGGGGTTTAGCTGCTTTTCACTGCTGTGTTTATGCCTCTTTACACCCACTTGACTCACTTACAGAGAGATATCAATACATTGGTTTTAAGAGTCTTACTAGTCAGATATATTCTTGGGCGGTGAACAGGGGGTGTTGAATCCAGTTCACTGAGCAAGGAGTAGGTCTTGTCTGTTACATATTGGGTTTATGGAACGGTATCTGAGCTAATTTGAAACCCTTGTTTTATGCATCACCCACCTCACCTTTCCCGTTAAGCAGCCATAGTGTGTCTTCTAAACATGTGACGCTGTTCTGTTTTGTAATTCAGTTCAAGTGTAGCGGTTTTTACATTCCCTCTCTAAGTGATATCTTATGATAAGTGTCTTTTTCTGTGTGACTTATTTCACTTAGAATCGTCGTACCTAAATCCTCTCATCATGCTGCTACTAGCCTTATGACGTTAATTTCATGGCTGAGTGATATGCCATTTTACATAAGGACCACAACTTCCTTATCCATTTTTCTCTTTCCTGGGATATTTAAGGTGTAACGAAGTGGAGGTTCTTGTCAACAGAGCAGCCCTAAACTTTGGGGTGCCTGTGTCTTGCTGATTTTTAGTTTTCCCAATTTATACGCCCATGAGTGGAAGTGCCCTATGCTCTCTAAGCTGAGTTTTTTAGATGTTTCAGGACACACCGTACACTTCTCCAGAGTGGCTGTTGGCAATTTACATCCCGCCCATCAGCGTAGCAAGGCTCCCGTTTCTCCATGGCCTGTCCTGCATTTCTGGTTTTGACACTTTATTCAGCATGGCCCTTTTGACCGATGGGAAGCGAGACTTCTTTGTAGCGCTGATTTGCCTTTCCAGTTTGCTTGGTTGGCCAAAAAGGGCGTATGCGTTTTTTCCTGAATATATTCAGGAAAAAACGCATACGCCCTTTTTGGCCAAGGGCATCATTGTCGAGGTTTTGCCGCCTTTCCTGTGCTTTAAAGGCGATTCGACTCTACCTCCTGAAATCTGTTTCCTGCAATTCTGCTATGCTTTCAAATCCTCTTCGTTGCCTTCCCTCAATATATTTGTGGACGAGAGTTATCATTTCTAACTCTGCAGGTTTGTGAATTGCAGTGCCCCTGAGCTCGATTTTTCAACTCGCTTTTTTGGGAGCTGGCCGCAAAAGCACAGGATTGCTTCAGGCCCTCTTCTGCTTCCGGGCGGCAGGCTGAGCCTGTGGTTAATCCTTCTTCCTGATGGGAAAATAGAGTGACCTGTGCCTGTCCCCACACCTAGACCTAGTCTCTCAGTGGTTCCCCCTCTTCCCGTTCATCCTCAGGACAAATTGCAACCTGTTCGGAACAGGAGGTTAAAGGTGCTGATTCTCCAAGGAGGGAGATTGCTAGTAAAGTGGCTGTAATGGCGAGCCCGAGCACAAGGAGATGAGAAATGAGGTGCGTTTTAGAAACCTTTCCCGATCACACGGTGTACCGTCTTCTGGGTTTCTCATGCATGTTTTCGATGTAGGAAGATGCCCTTGAACCTGGAGATTTTGGACCCATGGGATGGGTACCACGCAGTATTACTTTAAAGGGTCTGCGTTTGCTCACCCAACCTCACCAAACCTCTCAGCCCCAAGAGTGTCCACCCTTATGTCTCAATCAGCTGTGGGTCTAGAGATGGTCAATAAAGGTGGCATCCCAGCCCCTGAACGAATTCTGTATGAATTTCTCTCTGTTTCACTGTCTTTGTTTCACGGGTTTTTAAAAGTAATTGACTTTTATAATGGGGTTTAGCTGCTTTTCACTGCTGTGTTTATGCCGATTTACACCCACTTGACTCACTTACAGAGAGATATCAATACATTGGTTTTAAGAGTCTTACTAGTCAGATATATTCTTGGGCGGTGAACAGGGGGTATTGAGTCCAGTTCACTGAGCAAGGAGTAGGTCTTGTCTGTTACATATTGGGTTTATGGAACAGTATCTGAGCTAATTTGATACCCTTGTTTTATGCATCACCCCACCTCACCTTTCCCGTTAAGCAGCCATAGTGTGTTTTCTAAACGTGTGACGCTGTTCTGTTTTGTAATTCAGTTCAAGTGTAGCGGATTTTACATTCCCTCTATAAGTGATATCTTACGATAAGTGTCTTTCTCTGTGACTTATTTCACTTAGAATCGTCGTACCTAAATCCACTCATCATGCTGCTTCCAGCCTTATGACGTTGATTTCATGCCTGAGTGATATTCCATTGTACATAAGGACCACAACTTCTTTATCCATTTTTCTCTTTCCTGGGATATTTAAGGTGTAATGAAGTGGAGGTTCTTGTCAACAGAGCAGCCCTAAACTTTGGGGTGCCTGTGTCTTGCTGATTTTTAGTTTTCCCAATTTATACGCCCATGAGTGGAAGTGCCCTATGCTCTCTAAGCTGAGTTTTTTAGGTGTTTCAGGACACACCGTACACTTCTCCAGATTGGCTGTTGGCAATTTACATCCCGCCCATCAGCGTAGCAAGGCTCCCGTTTCTCCATGGCCTGTCCTGCATTTCTGGTTTTGACACTTTATTCAGCATGGCCCTTTCGACCGATGGGAAGCGAGACTTCTTTGTAGCGCTGATTTGCCTTTCCAGGTTGCTTGGTTGGCCAAAAAGGGCGTATGCGTTTTTTCCTGAATATATTCAGGAAAAAACGCATACGCCCTTTTTGGCCAAGGGCATCATTGTCGAGGTTTTGCCGCTTTTCCTGTGCTTTAAAGGCGATTCGACTCTACCTCCTGAAATCAGTTTCCTGCAATTCTGCTATGCTTTCAAATCCTCTTCGTTGCCTTCCCTCAATATATTTGTGGACGAGAGTTACCATTTATAACTCTGCAGGTTTGTGAATTGCAGTGCCCCTGAGCTCCATTTTTCAACTCGCTTTTTTGGGAGCTGGCCGCAAAAGCACAGGATTGCTTCAGGCCCTGTTCTGCTTCCGGGCGGCAGGCTGAGCCTGTGGTTAATCCTTCTTCCTGATGGGAAAATAGAGTGACATGTGGCTGTCCCAATACCTAGAGCTAGTCTCTCATTGGTTCCCCCTCTTCCCGTTTATCCTCAGGACAAATTGCAACCTGTAGGGAACAGAAGGTTAAAGGGGCTGATTCTCCAAGGAGGGAGATTGCTAGTAAAGCGGCTGTAATGGCCAACCCGAGCACAAGGAGATGAGAAATGAGGTGCGTTTTAGAAACCTTTCCCGATCACACGGTGTACCATCTTCTGGGTTTCTCATGCATGTTTTCGATGTAGGAAGATGCCCTTGAACCTGGAGATTTTGGACCCATGGGATGGATACCACGCAGTATTACTTTAAAGGGTCTGCGTTTGCTCACCCAACCTCACCAAACCTCTCAGCCCCAAGAGTGTCCACCCTTATGACTCAATCAGCTGTGGGTCTAGAGATGGTCAATAAAGGTGGCATCCCAGCCCCTGAACGAATTCTGTATGAATTTCTCTCTCTTTCACTGTCTTTGTTTCACGGGTTTTTAAAAGTAATTGATTTTTATAATGGGGTTTAGCTGCTTTTCACTGCTGGGTTTATGCCGCTTTACACCCACTTGACTCACTTACAGAGGGATATCAATACATTGGTTTTAAGAGTCTTACTAGTCAGATATATTCTTGGGCGGTGAACAGGGGGTGTTGAGTCCAGTTCACTGAGCAAGGAGTAGGTCTTGTCTATTACATATTGGGTTTATGAAACGGTATCTGAGTTAATTTGAAACCCTTGTTTTATGCATCACCCACCTCACCTTTCCCGTTAAGCAGCCATAGTGTGTCTTCTAAACGTGTGACGCTGTTCTGTTTTGTAATTCAGTTCAAGTGTAGCGGTTTTTACATTCCCTCTCTAAGTGATATCTTATGATAAGTGTCTTTTTCTGTGTGACTTATTTCACTTAGATTCGTCGTACCTAAATCCTCTCATCATGCTGCTACTAGCCTTATGACGTTGATTTCATGCCTGAGTGATATTCCATTGTACATAAGGACCACAACTTCCTTATCCATTTTTCTCTTTCCTGGGATATTTAAGGTGTAACGAAGTGGAGGTTCTTGTCAACAGAGCAGCCCTAAACTTTGGGGTGCCTGTGTCTTGCTGATTTTTAGTTTTCCCAATTTATACGCCCATGAGTGGAAGTGCCCTATGCTCTCTAAGCTGAGTTTTTTAGATGTTTCAGGACACACCGTACACTTCTCCAGAGTGGCTGTTGGCAATTTACATCCCGCCCATCAGCGTAGCAAGGCTCCCGTTTCTCCATGGCCTGTCCTGCATTTCTGGTTTTGACACTTTATTCAGCATGGCCCTTTTGACCGATGGGAAGCGAGACTTCTTTGTAGCGCTGATTTGCCTTTCCAGGTTGCTTGGTTGGCCAAAAAGGGCGTATGCGTTTTTTCCTGAATATATTCAGGAAAAAACGCATACGCCCTTTTTGGCCAAGGGCATCATTGTCGAGGTTTTGCCGCCTTTCCTGTGCTTTAAAGGCGATTCGACTCTACCTCCTGAAATCTGTTTCCTGCAATTCTGCTATGCTTTCAAATCCTCTTCGTTGCCTTCCCTCAATATATTTGTGGACGAGAGTTATCATTTCTAACTCTGCAGGTTTGTGAATTGCAGTGCCCCTGAGCTCGATTTTTCAACTCGCTTTTTTGGGAGCTGGCCGCAAAAGCACAGGATTGCTTCAGGCCCTCTTCTGCTTCCGGGCGGCAGGCTGAGCCTGTGGTTAATCCTTCTTCCTGATGGGAAAATAGAGTGACCTGTGCCTGTCCCCACACCTAGACCTAGTCTCTCATTGGTTCCCCCTCTTCCCGTTCATCCTCAGGACAAATTGCAACCTGTTCGGAACAGGAGGTTAAAGGTGCTGATTCTCCAAGGAGGGAGATTGCTAGTAAAGTGGCTGTAATGGCGAGCCCGAGCACAAGGAGATGAGAAATGAGGTGCGTTTTAGAAACCTTTCCCGATCACACGGTGTACCGCCTTCTGGGTTTCTCATGCATGTTTTCGATGTAGGAAGATGCCCTTGAACCTGGAGATTTTGGACCCATGGGATGGGTACCACGCAGTATTACTTTAAAGGGTCTGCGTTTGCTCACCCAACCTCACCAAACCTCTCAGCCCCAAGAGTGTCCACCCTTATGTCTCAATCAGCTGTGGGTCTAGAGATGGTCAATAAAGGTGGCATCCCAGCCCCTGAACGAATTCTGTATGAATTTCTCTCTGTTTCACTGTCTTTGTTTCACGGGTTTTTAAAAGTAATTGACTTTTATAATGGGGTTTAGCTGCTTTTCACTGCTGTGTTTATGCCGATTTACACCCACTTGACTCACTTACAGAGAGATATCAATACATTGGTTTTAAGAGTCTTACTAGTCAGATATATTCTTGGGCGGTGAACAGGGGGTATTGAGTCCAGTTCACTGAGCAAGGAGTAGGTCTTGTCTGTTACATATTGGGTTTATGGAACAGTATCTGAGCTAATTTGATACCCTTGTTTTATGCATCACCCCACCTCACCTTTCCCGTTAAGCAGCCATAGTGTGTTTTCTAAACGTGTGACGCTGTTCTGTTTTGTAATTCAGTTCAAGTGTAGCGGATTTTACATTCCCTCTATAAGTGATATCTTACGATAAGTGTCTTTCTCTGTGACTTATTTCACTTAGAATCGTCGTACCTAAATCCACTCATCATGCTGCTTCCAGCCTTATGACGTTGATTTCATGCCTGAGTGATATTCCATTGTACATAAGGACCACAACTTCTTTATCCATTTTTCTCTTTCCTGGGATATTTAAGGTGTAATGAAGTGGAGGTTCTTGTCAACAGAGCAGCCCTAAACTTTGGGGTGCCTGTGTCTTGCTGATTTTTAGTTTTCCCAATTTATACGCCCATGAGTGGAAGTGCCCTATGCTCTCTAAGCTGAGTTTTTTAGGTGTTTCAGGACACACCGTACACTTCTCCAGATTGGCTGTTGGCAATTTACATCCCGCCCATCAGCGTAGCAAGGCTCCCGTTTCTCCATGGCCTGTCCTGCATTTCTGGTTTTGACACTTTATTCAGCATGGCCCTTTTGACCGATGGGAAGCGAGACTTCTTTGTAGCGCTGATTTGCCTTTCCAGGTTGCTTGGTTGGCCAAAAAGGGCGTATGCGTTTTTTCCTGAATATATTCAGGAAAAAACGCATACGCCCTTTTTGGCCAAGGACATCATTGTCGAGGTTTTGCCGCTTTTCCTGTGCTTTAAAGGCGATTCGACTCTACCTCCTGAAATCAGTTTCCTGCAATTCTGCTATGCTTTCAAATCCTCTTCGTTGCCTTCCCTCAATATATTTGTGGACGAGAGTTACCATTTATAACTCTGCAGGTTTGTGAATTGCAGTGCCCCTGAGCTCCATTTTTCAACTCGCTTTTTTGGGAGCTGGCCGCAAAAGCACAGGATTGCTTCAGGCCCTGTTCTGCTTCCGGGCGGCAGGCTGAGCCTGTGGTTAATTCTTTTTCCTGATGAGAAAATAGAGTGACCTGTGCCTGTCCCCACACCTAGACCTAGTCTCTCATTGGTTACCCCTCTTCCCGTTCATCCTCAGGACAAATTTGCAACCTGTACAGAACAGGAGGTTAAAGTTGCTCATTCTCCAAGGAGGGAGATTGCTAGTAAAGCGGCTGGAATGGCGAGCCCGAGCACAAGGAGATGAGAAATGAGGTGCGTTTTAGAAACCTTTCCCGATCACACGGTTTACCATCTTCTGGGTTTCTCATGCATGTTTTCGATGTAGGAAGATGCCCTTGAACCTGGAGATTTTGGACCCATGGGATGGGTACCACGCAGTATTACTTTAAAGGGTCTGTGTTTGCTCACCCAACCTCACCAAACCTCTCAGCCCGAAGAGTGTCCACCCTTATGTCTCAATCAGCTGTGGGTCTAGAGATGGTCAATAAAGGTGGCATCCCAGCCCCTGAACGAATTCTGTATGAATTTCTCTCTCTTTCACTGTCTTTGTTTCACGGGTTTTTAAAAGTAATTGATTTTTATAATGGGGTTTAGCTGCTTTTCACTGCTGTGTTTATGCCGCTTTACACCCACTTGACTCACTTACAGAGAGATATCAATACATTGGTTTTAAGAGTCTTACTAGTCAGATATATTCTTGGGTGGTGAACAGGGGGTGTTGAATCCAGTTCACTGAGCAAGGAGTAGGTCTTGTCTGTTACATATTGGGTTTATGGAACAGTATCTGAGCTAATTTGAAACCCTTGTGTTATGCATCACCCCACCTCACCTTTCCCGTTAAGAAGCCATAGTGTGTTTTCTAAACGTGTGACGCTGTTCTGTTTTGTAATTCAGTTCAAGTGTAGCGGTTTTTACATTCCCTCTATAAGTGATATCTTATGATAAGTGCCTTTTTCTGTGTGACTTATTTCACTTAGAATCGTCGTACCTAAATCTTCTCATCATGCTGCTACTAGCCTTATGATGTTGATTTCATGCCTGAGTGATATTCCATTGTACATAAGGACCACAACTTCTTTATCCATTTTTCTCTTTCCTGGGATATTTAAGGTGTAATGAAGTGGAGGTTCTTCTCATCAGAGCAGCCCTAAACTTTGGGGTGCCTGTGTCTTGCTGATTTTTAGTTTTCCCAATTTATACGCCCATGAGTGGAAGTGCCCTATGCTCTCTAAGCTGAGTTTTTTAGATGTTTCAGGACACACCGTACACTTCTCCAGAGTGGCTGTTGGCAATTTACATCCCGCCCATCAGCGTAGCAAGGCTCCCGTTTCTCCATGGCCTGTCCTGCATTTCTGGTTTTGACACTTTATTCAGCATGGCCCTTTTGACCGATGGGAAGCGAGACTTCTTTGTAGCGCTGATTTGCCTTTCCAGGTTGCTTGGTTGGCCAAAAAGGGCGTATGCGTTTTTTCCTGAATATATTCAGGAAAAAACGCATACGCCCTTTTTGGCCAAGGGCATCATGGTCGAGGTTTTGCCGCTTTTCCTGTGCTTTAAAGGCGATTCGAATCTACCTCCTGAAATCTGTTTCCTGCAATTCTGCCTTGCTTTCTAATCCTCTTTGTTGCCTTCCCTCAATATATTTGTGGACGAGAGTTATCATTTCTAACTCTGCAGGTTTGTGAATTGCAGTGCCCCTGAGCTCCATTTTTCAACTCGCTTTCTTGGGAGCTGGCCGCAAAAGCGCAGGATTGCTTCAGGCCCTATTGTGGTTCCGGGGGGCAGGCTGAGCCTGTGGTTAATTCTTCTTCCTGATGGGAAAATAGAGTGACCTGTGCCTGTCCCCACACCTAGACCTAGTCTCTCATTGGTTCCCCCTCTTCCCGTTCATCCTCAGGACAAATTTGCAACCTGTACAGAACAGGAGGTTAAAGGTGCTCATTCTCCAAGGAGGGAGATTGCTAGTAAAGCGGCTGGAATGGCGAGCCCGAGCACAAGCAGATGAGAAATGAGGTGCGTTTTAGAAACCTTTCCCGATCACACGGTGTACCATCTTCTGGGTTTCTCATGCATGTTTTCGATGTAGGAAGATGCCCTTGAACCTGGAGATTTTGGACCCATGGGATGGGTACCACGCAGTATTACTTTAAAGGGTCTGCGTTTGCTCACCCAACCTCACCAAACCTCTCAGCCCCAAGAGTGTCCACCCTTATGTCTCAATCAGCTGTGGGTCTAGAGATGGTTAATAAAGGTGGCATCCCAGCCCCTGAACGAATTCTGTATGAATTTCTCTCTCTTTCACTGTCTTTGTTTCACGGGTTTTTAAAAGTAATTGATTTTTATAATGGGGTTTAGCTGTTTTCACTGCTGTGTTTATGCCGCTTTACACCCACTTGACTCACTTACAGAGAGATATCAATACATTGGTTTTAAGAGTCTTACTAGTCAGATATATTCTTGGGCGGTGAACAGGGGGTGTTGAATCCAGTTCACTGAGCAAGGAGTAGGTCTTGTCTGTTACATATTGGGTTTATGGAAGAGTATCTGAGCTAATTTGCAACCCTTGTTTTATGCATCACCCCACCTCACCTTTCCCGTTAAGCAGCCATAGTGTGTCTTCTAAACGTGTGACGCTGTTCTGTTTTGTAATTCAGTTCAAGTGTAGCGGTTTTTACATTCCCTCTCTAAGTGATATCTTATGATAAGTGTCTTTTTCTGTGTGACTTATTTCACTTAGAATCGTCGTACCTAAATCTTCTCATCATGCTGCTACTAGCCTTATGATGTTGATTTCATTGCTGAGTGATATGCCATTATACATATGGACCACAACTTCTTTATCCATTTTTCTCTTTCCTGGGATATTTAAGGTGTAACGAAGTGGAGGTTCTTGTCAACAGAGCAGCCCTAAACTTTGGGGTGCCTGTGTCTTGCTGATTTTTAGTTTTCCCAATTTATACGCCCATGAGTGGAAGTGCCCTATGCTCTCTAAGCTGAGTTTTTTAGATGTTTCAGGACACACCGTACACTTCTCCAGAGTGGCTGTTGGCAATTTACATCCCGCCCATCAGCGTAGCAAGGCTCCCGTTTCTCCATGGCCTGTCCTGCATTTCTGGTTTTGACACTTTATTCAGCATGGCCCTTTTGACCGATGGGAAGCGAGACTTCTTTGTAGCGCTGATTTGCCTTTCCAGGTTGCTTGGTTGGCCAAAAAGGGCGTATGCGTTTTTTCCTGAATATATTCAGGAAAAAACGCATACGCCCTTTTTGGCCAAGGGCATCATGGTCGAGGTTTTGCCGCTTTTCCTGTGCTTTAAAGGCGATTCGAATCTACCTCCTGAAATCTGTTTCCTGCAATTCTGCCTTGCTTTCAAATCCTCTTCGTTGCCTTCCCTCAATATATTTGTGGACGAGAGTTATCATTTCTAACTCTGCAGGTTTGTGAATTGCAGTGCCCCTGAGCTCCATTTTTCAACTCGCTTTCTTGGGAGCTGGCCGCAAAAGCGCAGGATTGCTTCAGGCCCTATTGTGGTTCCGGGCGGCAGGCTGAGCCTGTGGTTAATTCTTCTTCCTGATGGGAAAATAGAGTGACCTGTGCCTGTCCCCACACCTAGACCTAGTCTCTCATTGGTTCCCCCTCTTCCCGTTCATCCTCAGGACAAATTGCAACCTGTACGGAACAGGAGGTTAAAAGTGCTGATTCTCAAAGGAGGGAGATTGCTAGTAAAGCGGCTGTAATGGCCAACCCGAGCACAAGGAGATGAGAAATGAGGTGCGTTTTAGAAACCTTTCCCGATCACACGGTGTACCATCTTCTGGGTTTCTCATGCATGTTTTCGATGTAGGAAGATGCCCTTGAACCTGGAGATTTGGGACCCATGGGATGGATACCACGCAGTACTATTTAAAGGGTCTGCGTTTGCTCACCCAACCTCACCAAGCCTCTCAGCCCGAAGAGTGTCCACCCTTATGTCTCAATCAGCTGTGGGTCTAGAGATGGTCAATAAAGGTGGCATCCCAGCCCCTGAACGAATTCTGTATGAATTTCTCTCTGTTTCACTGTCTTTGTTTCACTGGTTTTTAAAAGTAATTGACTTTTATAATGGGGTTTAGCTGCTTTTCACTGCTGTGTTTATGCCGATTTACACCCACTTGACTCACTTACAGAGAGATATCAATACATTGGTTTTAAGAGTCTTACTAGTCAGATATATTCTTGGGCGGTGAACAGGGGGTGTTGAGTCCAGTTCACTGAGCAAGGAGTAGGTCTTGTCTGTTACATTTTGGGTTTATGGAACAGTATCTGAGCTAATTTGATACCCTTGTTTTATGCATCACCCCACCTCACCTTTCCCGTTAAGCAGCCATAGTGTGTTTTCTAAACGTGTGACGCTGTTCTGTTTTGTAATTCAGTTCAAGTGTAGCGGATTTTACATTCCCTCTATAAGTGATATCTTACGATAAGTGTCTTTCTCTGTGACTTATTTCACTTAGAATCGTCGTACCTAAATCCACTCATCATGCTGCTACCAGCCTTATGACGTTGATTTCATGCCTGAGTGATATTCCATTGTACATAAGGACCACAACTTCTTTATCCATTTTTCTCTTTCCTGGGATATTTAAGGTGTAATGAAGTGGAGGTTCTTGTCAACAGAGCAGCCCTAAACTTTGGGGTGCCTGTGTCTTGCTGATTTTTAGTTTTCCCAATTTATACGCCCATGAGTGGAAGTGCCCTATGCTCTCTAAGCTGAGTTTTTTAGGTGTTTCAGGACACACCGTACACTTCTCCAGAGTGGCTGTTGGCAATTTACATCCCGCCCATCAGCGTAGCAAGGCTCCCGTTTCTCCATGGCCTGTCCTGCATTTCTGGTTTTGACACTTTATTCAGCATGGCCCTTTTGACCGATGGGAAGCGAGACTTCTTTGTAGCGCTGATTTGCCTTTCCAGGTTGCTTGGTTGGCCAAAAAGGGCGTATGCGTTTTTTCCTGAATATATTCAGGAAAAAACGCATACGCCCTTTTTGGCCAAGGGCATCATTGTCGAGGTTTTGCCGCTTTTCCTGTGCTTTAAAGGCGATTCGACTCTACCTCCTGAAATCAGTTTCCTGCAATTCTGCTATGCTTTCAAATCCTCTTCGTTGCCTTCCCTCAATATATTTGTGGACGAGAGTTACCATTTATAACTCTGCAGGTTTGTGAATTGCAGTGCCCCTGAGCTCCATTTTTCAACTCGCTTTTTTGGGAGCTGGCCGCAAAAGCACAGAATTGCTTCAGACCCTGTTCTGCTTCCGGGCGGCAGGCTGAGCCTGTGGTTAATCCTTCTTCCTGATGGGAAAATAGAGTGACATGTGGCTGTCCCAACACCTAGAGCTAGTCTCTCATTGGTTCCCCCTCTTCCCGTTTATCCTCAGGACAAGTTGCAACCTGTACGGAACAGGAGGTTAAAGGTGCTGATTCTCAAAGAGGGAGATTGCTAGTAAAGCGGCTGTAATGGCCAACCCGAGCACAAGGAGATGAGAAATGAGGTGCGTTTTAGAAACCTTTCCCGATCACACGGTGTACCATCTTCTGGGTTTCTCATGCATGTTTTCGATGTAGGAAGATGCCCTTGAACCTGGAGATTTTGGACCCATGGGATGGATACCACGCAGTATTACTTTAAAGGGTCTGTGTTTGCTCACCCAACCTCACCAAACCTCTCAGCCCCAAGAGTGTCCACCCTTATGTCTCAATCAGCTGTGGGTCTAGAGATGGTCAATCCAGGTGGCATCACAGCCCCTGAACGAATTTTGTAAGAATTTCTCTCTCTTCACTGTCTTAGTTTCACGGGTTTTTAAAAGTAATTGATTTTTATAACGGGGTTTAGCTGCTTTTCACTGCTGTGTTTATGCCGGTTTACACCCACTTGACTCACTTACAGAGGGATATCAATACATTGGTTTTAAGATTCTTACTAGTCAGATATATTCTTGGGCGGTGAACAGGGGGTGTTGAGTCCAGTTCACTGAGCAAGGAGTAGGTCTTGTCTATTACATATTGGGTTTATGGAACGGTATCTGAGCTCATTTGAAACCCTTGTTTTATGCATCACACCACCTCACCTTTCCCGTTAAGCAGCCATAGTGTGTCTTCTAAACGTGTGACGCTGTTCTGTTTTGTAATTCAGTTCAAGTGTAGCGGTTTTTACATTCCCTCTCTAAGTGATATCTTATGATAAGTGTCTTTTTCTGTGTGACTTATTTCACTTAGAATCGTCGTACCTAAAACCTCTCATCATGCTGCTACTAGCCTTATGACGTTAATTTCATGGCTGAGTGATATGCCATTGTACATAAGGACCACAACTTCCTTATCCATTTTTCTCTTTCCTGGGATATTTAAGGTGTAACGAAGTGGAGGTTCTTGTCAACAGAGCAGCCCTAAATTTTGGGGTGCCTGTGTCTTGCTGATTTTTAGTTTTCCCAATTTATACGCCCATGAGTGGAAGTGCCCTATGCTCTCTAAGCTGAGTTTTTTAGATGTTTCAGGACACACCGTACACTTCTCCAGAGTGGCTGTTGGCAATTTACATCCCGCCCATCAGCGTAGCAAGGCTCCCGTTTCTCCATGGCCTGTCCTACATTTCTGGTTTTGACACTTTATTCAGCATGGCCCTTTTGACCGATGGGAAGCGAGACTTCTTTGTAGCGCTGATTTGCCTTTCCAGGTTGCTTGGTTGGCCAAAAAGGGCGTATGCGTTTTTTCCTGAATATATTCAGGAAAAAACGCATACGCCCTTTTTGGCCAAGGGCATCATGGTCGAGGTTTTGCCGCTTTTCCTGTGCTTTAAAGGCGATTCGAATCTACCTCCTGAAATCTGTTTCCTGCAATTCTGCCTTGCTTTCTAATCCTCTTTGTTGCCTTCCCTCAATATATTTGTGGACGAGAGTTATCATTTCTAACTCTGCAGGTTTGTGAATTGCAGTGCCCCTGAGCTCCATTTTTCAACTCGCTTTCTTGGGAGCTGGCCGCAAAAGCGCAGGATTGCTTCAGGCCCTATTGTGGTTCCGGGCGGCAGGCTGAGCCTGTGGTTAATTCTTCTTTCTGATGGGAAAATAGAGTGACCTGTGCCTGTCCCCACACCTAGACCTAGTCTCTCATTGGTTCCCCCTCTTCCCGTTCATCCTCAGGACAAATTTGCAACCTGTACAGAACAGGAGGTTAAAGGTGCTCATTCTCCAAGGAGGGAGATTGCTAGTAAAGCGGCTGGAATGGCGAGCCCGAGCACAAGGAGATGAGAAATGAGGTGCGTTTTAGAAACCTTTCCCGATCACACGGTGTACCATCTTCTGGGTTTCTCATGCATGTTTTCGATGTAGGAAGATGCCCTTGAATCTGGAGATTTTGGACCCATGGGATGGGTACCACGCAGTATTACTTTAAAGGGTCTGCGTTTGCTCACCCAACCTCACCAAACCTCTCAGCCCGAAGAGTGTCCACCCTTATGTCTCAATCAGCTGTGGGTCTAGAGATGGTCAATAAAGGTGGCATCCCAGCCCCTGAACGAATTCTGTATGAATTTCTCTCTCTTTCACTGTCTTTGTTTCACGGGTTTTTAAAAGTAATTGATTTTTATAATGGGGTTTAGCTGCTTTTCACTGCTGTGTTTATGCCGCTTTACACCCACTTGACTCACTTACAGAGAGATAGCAATACATTGGTTTTAAGAGTCTTACTAGTCAGATATATTCTTGGGCGGTGAACAGGGGGTGTTGAATCCAGTTCACTGAGCAAGGAGTAGGTCTTGTCTGTTACATATTGGGTTTATGGAACAGTATCTGAGCTAATTTGCAACCCTTGTGTTATGCATCACCCCACCTCACCTTTCCCGTTAAGCAGCCATAGTGTGTCCTCTAAACGTGTGACGCTGTTCTGTTTTGTAATTCAGTTCAAGTGTAGCGGTTTTTACATTCCCTCTCTAAGTGATATCTTATGATAAGTGTCTTTTTCTGTGTGACTTATTTCACTTAGCATCGTCGTACCTAAATCTTCTCATCATGCTGCTACTAGCCTGATGATGTTGATTTCATTGCTGAGTGATATGCCATTATACATATGGACCACAACTTCTTTATCCATTTTTCTCTTTCCTGGGATATTTAAGGTGTAACGAAGTGGAGGTTCTTGTCAACAGAGCAGCCCTAAACTTTGGGGTGCCTGTGTCTTGCTGATTTTTAGTTTTCCCAATTTATACGCCCATGAGTGGAAGTGCCCTATGCTCTCTAATCTGAGTTTTTTAGATGTTTCAGGACACACCGTACACTTCTCCAGAGTGGCTGTTGGCAATTTACATCCCGCCCATCAGTGTAGCAAGGCTCCCGTTACTCCATGGCCTGTCCTGCATTTCTGGTTTTGACACTTTATTCAGCATGGCCCTTTTGACTGATGGGAAGCGAGACTTCTTTGTAGCGCTGATTTGCCTTTCCAGGTTGCTTGGTTGGCCAAAAAGGGCGTATGCGTTTTTTCCTGAATATATTCAGGAAAAAACGCATACGCCCTTTTTGGCCAAGGGCATCATGGTCGAGGTTTTGCCGCTTTTCCTGTGCTTTAAAGGCGATTCGAATCTACCTCCTGAAATCTGTTTCCTGCAATTCTGCCTTGCTTTCAAATCCTCTTCGTTGCCTTCCCTCAATATATTTGTGGACGAGAGTTATCATTTCTAACTCTGCAGGTTTGTGAATTGCAGTGCCCCTGAGCTCCATTTTTCAACTCGCTTTCTTGGGAGCTGGCCGCAAAAGCGCAGGATTGCTTCAGGCCCTATTGTGGTTCTGGGCGGCAGGCTGAGCCTCTGGTTAATTCTTCTTCCTGATGGGAAAATAGAGTGACCTGTGCCTGTCCCCACACCTAGACCTAGTCTCTCATTGGTTCCCCCTCTTCCCGTTCATCCTCAGGACAAATTGCAACCTGTACGGAACAGGAGGTTAAAAGTGCTGATTCTCAAAGGAGGGAGATTGCTAGTAAAGCGGCTGTAATGGCCAACCCGAGCACAAGGAGATGAGAAATGAGGTGCGTTTTAGAAACCTTTCCCGATCACACGGTGTACCATCTTCTGGGTTTCTCATGCATGTGTTCGATGTAGGAAGATGCCCTTGAACCTGGAGATTTTGGACCCATGGGATGGATACCACGCAGTACTACTTTAAAGGGTCTGCGTTTGCTCACCCAACCTCACCAAACCTCTCAGCCCCAAGAGTGTCCACCCTTATGTCTCAATCAGCTGTGGGTCTAGTGATGGTCAATCCAGGTGGCATCACAGCCCCTGAACGAATTTTGTAAGAATTTCTCTCTATTTCACTGTCTTTGTTTCACGGGTTTTTAAAAGTAATTGATTTTTATAATGGGGTTTAGCTGCTTTTCACTGCTGTGTTTATGCCAGTTTACACCCACTTGACTCACTTACAGAGGGATATCAATACATTGGTTTTAAGTTTCTTACTAGTCAGATATATTCTTGGGCGGTGAACAGGGGGTGTTGAGTCCAGTTCACTGAGCAAGGAGTAGGTCTTGTCTATTACATATTGGGTTTATGGAACGGTATCTGAGCTCATTTGAAACCCTTGTTTTATGCATCACCCCACCTCACCTTTCCCGTTAAGCAGCCATAGTGTGTCTTCTAAACGTGTGACGCTGTTCTGTTTTGTAATTCAGTTCAAGTGTAGCGGTTTTTACATTCCCTCTCTAAGTGATATCTTATGATAAGTGTCTTTTTCTGTGTGACTTATTTCACTTAGAATCGTCGTACCTAAATCCTCTCATCATGCTGCTACTAGCCTTATGACGTTAATTTCATGGCTGAGTGATATGCCATTGTACATAAGGACCACAACTTCCTTATCCATTTTTCTCTTTCCTGGGATATTTAAGGTGTAACGAAGTGGAGGTTCTTGTCAACAGAGCAGCCCTAAACTTTGGGGTGCCTGTGTCTTGCTGATTTTTACTTGTCCCAATTTATACGCCCATGAGTGGAAGTGCCCTATGCTCTCTAAGCTGAGTTTTTTAGATGTTTCATGACACCCCGTACACTTCTCCAGAGTGGCTGTTGGCAATTTACATCCCGCCCATCAGCGTAGCAAGGCTCCCGTTTCTCCATGGCCTGTCCTGCATTTCTGGTTTTGACACTTTATTCAGCATGGCCCTTTTGACCGATGGGAAGCGAGACTTCTTTGTAGCGCTGATTTGCCTTTCCAGGTTGCTTGGTTGGCCAAAAAGGGCGTATGCGTTTTTTCCTGAATATATTCAGGAAAAAACGCATACGCCCTTTTTGGCCAAGGGCATCATTGTCGAGGTTTTGCCGCCTTTCCTGTGCTTTAAAGGCGATTCGACTCTACCTCCTGAAATCTGTTTCCTGCAATTCTGCTATGCTTTCAAATACTCTTCGTTGCCTTCCCTCAATATATTTGTGGACGAGAGTTATCATTTCTAACTCTGCAGGTTTGTGAATTGCAGTGCCCCTGAGCTCGATTTTTCAACTCGCTTTTTTGGGAGCTGGCCGCAAAAGCACAGGATTGCTTCAGGCCCTCTTCTGCTTCCGGGCGGCAGGCTGAGCCTGTGGTTAATCCTTCTTCCTGATGGGAAAATAGAGTGACCTGTGCCTGTCCCCACACCTAGACCTAGTCTCTCATTGGTTCCCCCTCTTCCCGTTCATCCTCAGGACAAATTGCAACCTGTTCGGAACAGGAGGTTAAAGGTGCTGATTCTCCAAGGAGGGAGATTGCTAGTAAAGTGGCTTTAATGGCGAGCCCGAGCACAAGGAGATGAGAAATGAGGTGCGTTTTAGAAACCTTTCCCGATCACACGGTGTACCGTCTTCTGGGTTTCTCATGCATGTTTTCGATGTAGGAAGATGCCCTTGAACCTGGAGATTTTGGACCCATGGGATGGGTACCACGCAGTATTACTTTAAAGGGTCTGCGTTTGCTCACCCAACCTCACCAAACCTCTCAGCCCCAAGAGTGTCCACCCTTATGTCTCAATCAGCTGTGGGTCTAGAGATGGTCAATAAAGGTGGCATCCCAGCCCCTGAACGAATTCTGTATGAATTTCTCTCTGTTTCACTGTCTTTGTTTCACGGGTTTTTAAAAGTAATTGACTTTTATAATGGGTTTTAGCTGCTTTTCACTGCTGTGTTTATGCCGATTTACACCCACTTGACTCACTTACAGAGAGATATCAATACATTGGTTTTAAGAGTCTTACTAGTCAGATATATTCTTGGGCGGTGAACAGGGGGTGTTGAGTCCAGTTCACTGAGCAAGGAGTAGGTCTTGTCTATTACATATTGGGTTTATGGAACAGTATCTGAGCTAATTTGATACCCTTGTTTTATGCATCACCCCACCTCACCTTTCCCGTTAAGCAGCCATAGTGTGTTTTCTAAACGTGTGACGCTGTTCTGTTTTGTAATTCAGTTCAAGTGTAGCGGATTTTACATTCCCTCTATAAGTGATATCTTACGATAAGTGTCTTTCTCTGTGACTTATTTCACTTAGAATCGTCGTACCTAAATCCACTCATCATGCTGCTACCAGCCTTATGACGTTGATTTCATGCCTGAGTGATATTCCATTGTACATAAGGACCACAACTTCTTTATCCATTTTTCTCTTTCCTGGGATATTTAAGGTGTAATGAAGTGGAGGTTCTTGTCAACAGAGCAGCCCTAAACTTTGGGGTGCCTGTGTCTTGCTGATTTTTAGTTTTCCCAATTTATACGCCCATGAGTGGAAGTGCCCTATGCTCTCTAAGCTGAGTGTTTTAGATGTTTCAGGACACACCGTACACTTCTCCAGAGTGGCTGTTGGCAATTTAAATTCCGCCCATCAGCGTAGCAAGGCTCCCGTTTCTCCATGGCCTGTCCTGCATTTCTGGTTTTGACACTTTATTCAGCATGGCCCTTTTGACCGATGGGAAGCGAGACTTCTTTGTAGCGCTGATTTGCCTTTCCAGGTTGCTTGGTTGGCCAAAAAGGGCGTATGCGTTTTTTCCTGAATATATTCAGGAAAAAACGCATACGCCCTTTTTGGCCAAGGGCATCATGGTCGAGGTTTTGCCGCTTTTCCTGTGCTTTAAAGGCGATTCGAATCTACCTCCTGAAATCTGTTTCCTGCAATTCTGCCTTGCTTTCAAATCCTCTTTGTTGCCTTCCCTCAATATATTTGTGGACGAGAGTTATCATTTCTAACTCTGCAGGTTTGTGAATTGCAGTGCCCCTGAGCTCCATTTTTCAACTCGCTTTCTTGGGAGCTGGCCGCAAAAGCGCAGGATTGCTTCAGGCCCTATTGTGGTTCCGGGCGGCAGGCTGAGCCTGTGGTTAATTCTTCTTCCTGATGGGAAAATAGAGTGACCTGTGCCTGTCCCCACACCTAGACCTAGTCTCTCATTGGTTCCCCCTCTTCCCGTTCATCCTCAGGACAAATTTGCAACCTGTACAGAACAGGAGGTTAAAGGTGCTCATTCTCCAAGGAGGGAGATTGCTAGTAAAGCGGCTGGAATGGCGAGCCCGAGCACAAGGAGATGAGAAATGAGGTGCGTTTTAGAAACCTTTCCCGATCACACGGTGTACCATCTTCTGGGTTTCTCATGCATGTTTTCGATGTAGGAAGATGCCCTTGAACCTGGAGATTTTGGACCCATGGGATGGGTACCACGCAGTATTACTTTAAAGGGTCTGCGTTTGCTCACCCAACCTCACCAAACCTCTCAGCCCCAAGAGTGTCCACCCTTATGTCTCAATCAGCTGTGGGTCTAGAGATTGTCAATCCAGGTGGCATCACAGCCCCTGAACGAATTTTGTAAGAATTTCTCTCTCTTCACTGTCTTAGTTTCACGGGTTTTTAAAAGTAATTGATTTTTATAACGGGGTTTAGCTGCTTTTCACTGCTGTGTTTATGCCGGTTTACACCCACTTGACTCACTTACAGAGGGATATCAATACATTGGTTTTAAGATTCTTACTAGTCAGATATATTCTTGGGCGTTGAACAGGGGGTGTTGAGTCCAGTTCATTGAGCAAGGAGTAGGTCTTGTCTATTACATATTGGGTTTATGGAACGGTATCTGAGCTAATTTGAAACCCTTGTTTTATGCATCACACCACCTCACCTTTCCCGTTAAGCAGCCATAGTGTGTCTTCTAAACGTGTGACGCTGTTCTGTTTTGTAATTCAGTTCAAGTGTAGCGGTTTTTACATTCCCTCTCTCAGTGATATCTTATGATAAGTGTATTTTTCTGTGTGACTTATTTCACTTAGAATCGTCGTACCTAAAACCTCTCATCATGCTGCTACTAGCCTTATGACGTTAATTTCATGGCTGAGTGATATGCCATTGTACATAAGGACCACAACTTCCTTATCCATTTTTCTCTTTCCTGGGATATTTAAGGTGTAACGAAGTGGAGGTTCTTGTCAACAGAGCAGCCCTAAACTTTGGGGTGCCTGTGTCTTGCTGATTTTTAGTTTTCCCAATTTATACGCCCATGAGTGGAAGTGCCCTATGCTCTCTAAGCTGAGTTTTTTAGATGTTTCAGGACACACCGTACACTTCTCCAGAGTGGCTGTTGGCAATTTACATCCCGCCCATCAGCGTAGCAAGGCTCCCGTTTCTCCATGGCCTGTCCTACATTTCTGGTTTTGACACTTTATTCAGCATGGCCCTTTTGACCGATGGGAAGCGAGACTTCTTTGTAGCGCTGATTTGCCTTTCCAGGTTGCTTGGTTGGCCAAAAAGGGCGTATGCGTTTTTTCCTGAATATATTCAGGAAAAAACGCATACGCCCTTTTTGGCCAAGGGCATCATTGTCGAGGTTTTGCCGCCTTTCCTGTGCTTTAAAGGCGATTCGACTCTACCTCCTGAAATCAGTTTCCTGCAATTCTGCTATGCTTTCAAATCCTCTTCGTTGCCTTCCCTCAATATATTTGTGGACGAGAGTTATCATTTCTAACTCTGCAGGTTTGTGAATTGCAGTGCCCCTGAGCGCGATTTTTCAACTCGCTTTTTTGGGAGCTGGCCGCAAAAGCACAGGATTGCTTCAGGCCCTGTTCTGCTTCCGGGCGGCAGGCTGAGCCTGTGGTTAATCCTTCTTCCTGATGGGAAAATAGAGTGACCTGTGGCTGTCCCAACACCTAGAGCTAGTCTCTCATTGGTTCCCCCTCTTCCCGTTTATCCTCAGGACAAATTGCAACCTGTACGGAACAGAAGGTTAAAGGGGCTGATTCTCCAAGGACGGAGATTGCTAGTAAAGCGGCTGTAATGGCCAACCCGAGCACAAGGAGATGAGAAATGAGGTGCGTTTTAGAAACCTTTCCCGATCACACGGTGTACCATCTTCTGGGTTTCTCATGCATGTTTTCGATGTAGGAAGATGCCCTTGAACCTGGAGATTTTGGACCCATGGGATGGGTACCACGCAATATTACTTTAAAGGGTCTCCGTTTTCTCACCCAACCTCAGCAAACCTCTCAGCCCCAAGAGTGTCCACCCTTATGACTCAATCAGCTGTGGGTCTAGAGATGGTCAATAAAGGTGGCATCCCAGCCCCTGAACGAATTCTGTATGAATTTCTCTCTCTTTCATTGTCTTTGTTTCACGGGTTTTTAAAAGTAATTGATTTTTATAATGGGGTTTAGCTGCTTTTCACTGCTGTGTTTATGCCGCTTTACACCCACTTGACTCACTTACAGAGAGATATCAATACATTGGTTTTAAGAGTCTTACTAGTCAGATATATTCTTGGGCGGTGAACAGGGGGTGTTGAATCCAGTTCACTGAGCAAGGAGTAGGTCTTGTCTGTTACATATTGGGTTTATGGAACAGTATCTGAGCTAATTTGATACCCTTGTTTTATGCAACACCCCACCTCACCTTTCCCGTTAAGCAGCCATAGTGTGTTTTCTAAACGTGTGACGCTGTTCTGTTTTGTAATTCAGTTCAAGTGTAGCGGTTTTTACATTCCCTCTATAAGTCATATCTTATGATAAGTGCCTTTTTCTGTGTGACTTATTTCACTTAGAATCGTCGTACCTAAATCTTCTCATCATTCTGCTACTAGCCTTATGATGTTGATTTCATTGCTGAGTGATATGCCATTATACATATGGACCACAACTTCTTTATCCATTTTTCTCTTTCCTGGGATATTTAAGGTGTAACGAAGTGGAGGTTCTTGTCAACAGAGCAGCCCTAAACTTTGGGGTGCCTGTGTCTTGCTGATTTTTAGTTTTCCCAATTTATACGCCCATGAGTGGAAGTGCCCTATGCTCTCTAAGCTGAGTTTTTTAGATGTTTCAGGACACACCGTACACTTCTCCAGAGTGGCTGTTGGCAATTTACATCCCACCCATCAGCGTAGCAAGGCTCCCGTTTCTCCATGGCCTGTCCTGCATTTCTGGTTTTGACACTTTATTCAGCATGGCCCTTTTGACCGATGGGAAGCGAGACTTCTTTGTAGCGCTGATTTGCCTTTCCAGGTTGCTTGGTTGGCCAAAAAGCGCGTATGCGTTTTTTCCTGAATATATTCAGGAAAAAACGCATACGCCCTTTTTGGCCAAGGGCATCATGGTCGAGGTTTTGCCGCTTTTCCTGTGCTTTAAAGGCGATTCGAATCTACCTCCTGAAATCTGTTTCCTGCAATTCTGCCTTGCTTTCAAATCCTCTTCGTTGCCTTCCCTCAATATATTTGTGGACGAGAGTTATCATTTCTAACTCTGCAGGTTTGTGAATTGCAGTGCCCCTGAGCTCCATTTTTCAACTCGCTTTCTTGGGAGCTGGCCGCAAAAGCGCAGGATTGCTTCAGGCCCTATTGTGGTTCCGGGCGGCAGGCTGAGCCTGTGGTTAATTCTTCTTCCTGATGGGAAAATAGAGTGACCTGTGCCTGTCCCCACACCTAGACCTAGTCTCTCATTGGTTCCCCCTCTTCCCGTTCATCCTCAGGACAAATTTGCAACCTGTACAGAACAGGAGGTTAAAGGTGCTCATTCTCCAAGGAGGGAGATTGCTAGTAAAGCGGCTGGAATGGCAAGCCCGAGCACAAGGAGATGAGAAATGAGGTGCATTTTAGAAACCTTTCCCGATCACACGGTGTACCGTCTTCTGGGTTTCTCATGCATGTTTTCGATGTAGGAAGATGCCCTTGAACCTGGAGATTTTGGACCCATGGGATGGGTACCACGCAGTATTACTTTAAAGGGTCTGCGTTTGCTCACCCAACCTCACCAAACCTCTCAGCCCGAAGAGTGTCCACCCTTATGTCTCAATCAGCTGTGGGTCTAGAGATGGTCAATAAAGGTGGCATCCCAGCCCCTGAACGAATTCTGTATGAATTTCTCTCTCTTTCACTGTCTTTGTTTCACGGGTTTTTAAAAGTAATTGATTTTTATAATGGGGTTTAGCTGCTTTTCACTGCTGTGTTTATGCCGCTTTACACCCACTTGACTCACTTACAGAGAGATATCAATACATTGGTTTTAAGAGTCTTACTAGTCAGATATATTCTTGGGCGGTAAACAGGGGGTGTTGAATCCAGTTCACTGAGCAAGGAGTAGGTCTTGTCTGTTACATATTGGGTTTATGGAACAGTATCTGAGCTAATTTGAAACCCTTGTGTTATGCATCACCCCACCTCACCTTTCCAGTTAAGCAGCCATAGTGTGTTTTCTAAACGTGTGACGCTGTTCTGTTTTGTAATTCAGTTCAAGTGTAGCGGTTTTTACATTCCCTCTATAAGTGATATCTTATGATAAGTGCCTTTTTCTGTGTGACTTATTTCACTTAGAATCGTCGTACCTAAATCTTCTCATCATGCTGCTACTAGCCTTATGATGTTGATTTCATGCCTGAGTGATATTCCATTGTACATAAGGATCACAACTTCTTTATCCATTTTTCTATTTCCTGGGATATTTAAGTTGTAACGAAGTGGAGGTTCTTGTCAACAGAGCAGCCCTAAACTTTGGGGTGCCTGTGTCTTGCTGATTTTTAGTTTTCCCAATTTATACGCCCATGAGTGGAAGTGCACTATGCTCTCTAAGCTGAGTTTTTTAGATGTTTCAGGACACACCGTACACTTCTCCAGAGTGGCTGTTGGCAATTTACATCCCGCCCATCAGTGTAGCAAGGCTCCCGTTTCTCCATGGCCTGTCCTGCATTTCTGGTTTTGACACTTTATTCAGCATGGCCCTTTTGACCGATGGGAAGCGAGACTTCTTTGTAGCGCTGATTTGCCTTTCCAGGTTGCTTGGTTGGCCAAAAAGGGCGTATGCGTTTTTTCCTGAATATATTCAGGAAAAAACGCATACGCCCTTTTTGGCCAAGGGCATCATTGTCGAGGTTTTGCCGCCTTTCCTGTGCTTTAAAGGCGATTCGACTCTACCTCCTGAAATCTGTTTCCTGCAATTCTGCTATGCTTTCAAATCCTCTTCGTTGCCTTCCCTCAATATATTTGTGGACGAGAGTTATCATTTCTAACTCTGCAGGTTTGTGAATTGCAGTGCCCCTGAGCGCGATTTTTCAACTCGCTTTTTTGGGAGCTGGCCGCAAAAGCACAGGATTGCTTCAGGCCCTGTTCTGCTTCCGGGCGGCAGGCTGAGCCTGTGGTTAATCCTTCTTCCTGATGGGAAAATAGAGTGACCTGTGGCTGTCCCAACACCTAGAGCTAGTCTCTCATTGGTTCCCCCTCTTCCCGTTTATCCTCAGGACAAATTGCAACCTGTACGGAACAGAAGGTTAAAGGGGCTGATTCTCCAAGGACGGAGATTGCTAGTAAAGCGGCTGTAATGGCCAACCCGAGCACAAGGAGATGAGAAATGAGGTGCGTTTTAGAAACCTTTCCCGATCACACGGTGTACCATCTTCTGGGTTTCTCATGCATGTTTTCGATGTAGGAAGATGCCCTTGAACCTGGAGATTTTGGACCCATGGGATGGGTACCACGCAATATTACTTTAAAGGGTCTCCGTTTTCTCACCCAACCTCAGCAAACCTCTCAGCCCCAAGAGTGTCCACCCTTATGACTCAATCAGCTGTGGGTCTAGAGATGGTCAATAAAGGTGGCATCCCAGCCCCTGAACGAATTCTGTATGAATTTCTCTCTCTTTCACTGTCTTTGTTTCACGGGTTTTTAAAAGTAATTGATTTTTATAATGGGGTTTAGCTGCTTTTCACTGCTGTGTTTATGCCGCTTTACACCCACTTGACTCACTTACAGAGAGATATCAATACATTGGTTTTAAGAGTCTTACTAGTCAGATATATTCTTGGGCGGTGAACAGGGGGTGTTGAATCCAGTTCACTGAGCAAGGAGTAGGTCTTGTCTGTTACATATTGGGTTTATGGAACAGTATCTGAGCTAATTTGATACCCTTGTTTTATGCAACACCCCACCTCACCTTTCCCGTTAAGCAGCCATAGTGTGTTTTCTAAACGTGTGACGCTGTTCTGTTTTGTAATTCAGTTCAAGTGTAGCGGTGTTTACATTCCCTCTATAAGTCATATTTTATAATAAGTGCCTTTTTCTGTGTGACTTATTTCACTTAGAATCGTCGTACCTAAATCTTCTCATCATTCTGCTACTAGCCTTATGATGTTGATTTCATTGCTGAGTGATATGCCATTATACATATGGACCACAACTTCTTTATCCATTTTTCTCTTTCCTGGGATATTTAAGGTGTAACGAAGTGGAGGTTCTTGTCAACAGAGCAGCCCTAAACTTTGGGGTGCCTGTGTCTTGCTGATTTTTAGTTTTCCCAATTTATACGCCCATGAGTGGACGTGCACTATGCTCTCTAAGCTGAGTTTTTTAGATGTTTCAGGACACACCGTACACTTCTCCAGAGTGGCTGTTGGCAATTTACATCCCGCCCATCAGCGTAGCAAGGCTCCCGTTTCTCCATGGCCTGTCCTGCATTTCTGGTTTTGACACTTTATTCAGCATGGCCCTTTTGACCGATGGGAAGCGAGACTTCTTTGTAGCGCTGATTTGCCTTTCCAGGTTGCTTGGTTGGCCAAAAAGGGCGTATGCGTTTTTTCCTGAATATATTCAGGAAAAAACGCATACGCCCTTTTTGGCCAAGGGCATCATGGTCGAGGTTTTGCCGCTTTTCCTGTGCTTTAAAGGCGATTCGAATCTACCTCCTGAAATCTGTTTCCTGCAATTCTGCCTTGCTTTCAAATCCTCTTCGTTGCCTTCCCTCAATATATTTGTGGACGAGAGTTATCATTTCTAACTCTGCAGGTTTGTGAATTGCAGTGCCCCTGAGCTCCATTTTTCAACTCGCTTTCTTGGGAGCTGGCCGCAAAAGCGCAGGATTGCTTCAGGCCCTATTGTGGTTCCGGGCGGCAGGCTGAGCCTGTGGTTAATTCTTCTTCCTGATGGGAAAATAGAGTGACCTGTGCCTGTCCCCACACCTAGACCTAGTCTCTCATTGGTTCCCCCTCTTCCCGTTCATCCTCAGGACAAATTTGCAACCTGTACAGAACAGGAGGTTAAAGGTGCTCATTCTCCAAGGAGGGAGATTGCTAGTAAAGCGGCTGGAATGGCAAGCCCGAGCACAAGGAGATGAGAAATGAGGTGCATTTTAGAAACCTTTCCCGATCACACGGTGTACCGTCTTCTGGGTTTCTCATGCATGTTTTCGATGTAGGAAGATGCCCTTGAACCTGGAGATTTTGGACCCATGGGATGGGTACCACGCAGTATTACTTTAAAGGGTCTGCGTTTGCTCACCCAACCTCACCAAACCTCTCAGCCCGAAGAGTGTCCACCCTTATGTCTCAATCAGCTGTGGGTCTAGAGATGGTCAATAAAGGTGGCATCCCAGCCCCTGAACGAATTCTGTATGAATTTCTCTCTCTTTCACTGTCTTTGTTTCACGGGTTTTTAAAAGTAATTGATTTTTATAATGGGGTTTAGCTGCTTTTCACTGCTGTGTTTATGCCGCTTTACACCCACTTGACTCACTTACAGAGAGATATCAATACATTGGTTTTAAGAGTCTTACTAGTCAGATATATTCTTGGGCGGTAAACAGGGGGTGTTGAATCCAGTTCACTGAGCAAGGAGTAGGTCTTGTCTGTTACATATTGGGTTTATGGAACAGTATCTGAGCTAATTTGAAACCCTTGTGTTATGCATCACCCCACCTCACCTTTCCAGTTAAGCAGCCATAGTGTGTTTTCTAAACGTGTGACGCTGTTCTGTTTTGTAATTCAGTTCAAGTGTAGCGGTTTTTACATTCCCTCTATAAGTGATATCTTATGATAAGTGCCTTTTTCTGTGTGACTTATTTCACTTAGAATCGTCGTACCTAAATCTTCTCATCATGCTGCTACTAGCCTTATGATGTTGATTTCATGCCTGAGTGATATTCCATTGTACATAAGGATCACAACTTCTTTATCCATTTTTCTATTTCCTGGGATATTTAAGTTGTAACGAAGTGGAGGTTCTTGTCAACAGAGCAGCCCTAAACTTTGGGGTGCCTGTGTCTTGCTGATTTTTAGTTTTCCCAATTTATACGCCCATGAGTGGAAGTGCACTATGCTCTCTAAGCTGAGTTTTTTAGATGTTTCAGGACACACCGTACACTTCTCCAGAGTGGCTGTTGGCAATTTACATCCCGCCCATCAGTGTAGCAAGGCTCCCGTTTCTCCATGGCCTGTCCTGCATTTCTGGTTTTGACACTTTATTCAGCATGGCCCTTTTGACCGATGGGAAGCGAGACTTCTTTGTAGCGCTGATTTGCCTTTCCAGGTTGCTTGGTTGGCCAAAAAGGGCGTATGCGTTTTTTCCTGAATATATTCAGGAAAAAACGCATACGCCCTTTTTGGCCAAGGGCATCATTGTCGAGGTTTTGCCGCCTTTCCTGTGCTTTAAAGGCGATTCGACTCTACCTCCTGAAATCTGTTTCCTGCAATTCTGCTATGCTTTCAAATCCTCTTCGTTGCCTTCCCTCAATATATTTGTGGACGAGAGTTATCATTTCTAACTCTGCAGGTTTGTGAATTGCAGTGCCCCTGAGCGCGATTTTTCAACTCGCTTTTTTGGGAGCTGGCCGCAAAAGCACAGGATTGCTTCAGGCCCTATTGTGGTTCCGGGCGGCAGGCTGAGCCTGTGGTTAATCCTTCTTCCTGATGGGAAAATAGAGTGACCTGTGGCTGTCCCAACACCTAGAGCTAGTCTCTCATTGGTTCCCCCTCTTCCCGTTTATCCTCAGGACAAATTGCAACCTGTACGGAACAGAAGGTTAAAGGGGCTGATTCTCCAAGGACAGAGATTGCTAGTAAAGCGGCTGTAATGGCCAACCCGAGCACAAGGAGATGAGAAATGAGGTGCGTTTTAGAAACCTTTCCCGATCACACGGTGTACCATCTTCTGGGTTTCTCATGCATGTTTTCGATGTAGGAAGATGCCCTTGAACCTGGAGATTTTGGACCCATGGGATGGGTACCACGCAATATTACTTTAAAGGGTCTCCGTTTTCTCACCCAACCTCAGCAAACCTCTCAGCCCCAAGAGTGTCCACCCTTATGACTCAATCAGCTGTGGGTCTAGAGATGGTCAATAAAGGTGGCATCCCAGCCCCTGAACGAATTCTGTATGAATTTCTCTCTCTTTCACTGTCTTTGTTTCACGGGTTTTTAAAAGTAATTGATTTTTATAATGGGGTTTAGCTGCTTTTCACTGCTGTGTTTATGCCGCTTTACACCCACTTGACTCACTTACAGAGAGATATCAATACATTGGTTTTAAGAGTCTTACTAGTCAGATATATTCTTGGGCGGTGAACAGGGGGTGTTGAATCCAGTTCACTGAGCAAGGAGTAGGTCTTGTCTGTTACATATTGGGTTTATGGAACAGTATCTGAGCTAATTTGATACCCTTGTTTTATGCAACACCCCACCTCACCTTTCCCGTTAAGCAGCCATAGTGTGTTTTCTAAACGTGTGACGCTGTTCTGTTTTGTAATTCAGTTCAAGTGTAGCGGTGTTTACATTCCCTCTATAAGTCATATTTTATAATAAGTGCCTTTTTCTGTGTGACTTATTTCACTTAGAATCGTCGTACCTAAATCTTCTCATCATTCTGCTACTAGCCTTATGATGTTGATTTCATTGCTGAGTGATATGCCATTATACATATGGACCACAACTTCTTTATCCATTTTTCTCTTTCCTGGGATATTTAAGGTGTAACGAAGTGGAGGTTCTTGTCAACAGAGCAGCCCTAAACTTTGGGGTGCCTGTGTCTTGCTGATTTTTAGTTTTCCCAATTTATACGCCCATGAGTGGACGTGCACTATGCTCTCTAAGCTGAGTTTTTTAGATGTTTCAGGACACACCGTACACTTCTCCAGAGTGGCTGTTGGCAATTTACATCCCGCCCATCAGCGTAGCAAGGCTCCCGTTTCTCCATGGCCTGTCCTGCATTTCTGGTTTTGACACTTTATTCAGCATGGCCCTTTTGACCGATGGGAAGCGAGACTTCTTTGTAGCGCTGATTTGCCTTTCCAGGTTGCTTGGTTGGCCAAAAAGGGCGTATGCGTTTTTTCCTGAATATATTAAGGAAAAAACGCATACGCCCTTTTTGGCCAAGGGCATCATGGTCGAGGTTTTGCCGCTTTTCCTGTGCTTTAAAGGCGATTCGAATCTACCTCCTGAAATCTGTTTCCTGCAATTCTGCCTTGCTTTCAAATCCTCTTCGTTGCCTTCCCTCAATATATTTGTGGACGAGAGTTATCATTTCTAACTCTGCAGGTTTGTGAATTGCAGTGCCCCTGAGCTCCATTTTTCAACTCGCTTTCTTGGGAGCTGGCCGCAAAAGCACAGGATTGCTTCAGGCCCTCTTCTGCTTCCGGGCGGCAGGCTGAGCCTGTGGTTAATCCTTCTTCCTGATGGGAAAATAGAGTGACCTGTGCCTGTCCCCACACCTAGACCTAGTCTCTCATTGGTTCCCCCTCTTCCCGTTCATCCTCAGGACAAATTGCAACCTGTTCGGAACAGGAGGTTAAAGGTGCTGATTCTCCAAGGAGGGAGATTGCTAGTAAAGTGGCTGTAATGGCGAGCCCGAGCACAAGGAGATGAGAAATGAGGTGCGTTTTAGAAACCTTTCCCGATCACACGGTGTACCATCTTCTGGGTTTCTCATGCATGTTTTCGATGTAGGAAGATGCCCTTGAACCTGGAGATTTTGGACCCATGGGATGGGTACCACGCAGTATTACTTTAAAGGGTCTGCGTTTGCTCACCCAACCTCACCAAACCTCTCAGCCCGAAGAGTGTCCACCCTTATATCTCAATCAGCTGTGGGTCTAGAGATGGTCAATAAAGGTGGCATCCCAGCCCCTGAACGAATTCTGTATGAATTTCTCTCTGTTTCACTGTCTTTGTTTCACGGGTTTTTAAAAGTAATTGACTTTTATAATGGGGTTTAGCTGCTTTTCACTGCTGTGTTTATGCCGCTTTACACCCACTTGACTCACTTACAGAGAGATATCAATACATTGGTTTTAAGAGTCTTACTAGTCAGATATATTCTTGGGCGGTGAACATGGGGTGTTGAGTCCAGTTCACTGAGCAAGGAGTAGGTCTTGTCTGTTACATATTGGGTTTATGGAACAGTATCTGAGCTAATTTGATACCCTTGTGTTATGCATCACCCCACCTCACCTTTCCCGTTAAGCAGCCATAGTGTGTTTTCTAAACGTGTGACGCTGTTCTGTTTTGTAATTCAGTTCAAGTGTAGCGGATTTTACATTCCCTCTATAAGTGATATCTTATGATAAGTGTCTTTCTCTGTGACTTATTTCACTTAGAATCGTCGTACCTAAATCCACTCATCATGCTGCTACCAGCCTTATGACGTTGATTTCATGCCTGAGTGATATTCCATTGTACATAAGGACCACAACTTCTTTATCCATTTTTCTCTTTCCTGGGATATTTAAGGTGTAATGAAGTGGAGGTTCTTGTCAACAGAGCAGCCCTAAACTTTGGGGTGCCTGTGTCTTGCTGATTTTTAGTTTTCCCAATTTATACGCCCATGAGTGGAAGTGCCCTATGCTCTCTAAGCTGAGTGTTTTAGATGTTTCAGGACACACTGTACACTTCTCCAGAGTGGCTGTTGGCAATTTACATCACGCCCATCAGCGTAGCAAGGCTCCCGTTTCTCCATGGCCTGTCCTGCATTTCTGGTTTTGACACTTTATTCAGCATGGCCCTTTTGACCGATGGGAAGCGAGACTTCTTTGTAGCGCTGATTTGCCTTTCCAGGTTGCTTGGTTGGCCAAAAAGGGCGTATGCGTTTTTTCCTGAATATATTCAGGAAAAAACGCATACGCCCTTTTTGGCCAAGGGCATCATTGTCGAGGTTTTGCCGCTTTTCCTGTGCTTTAAAGGCGATTCGACTCTACCTCCTGAAATCAGTTTCCTGCAATTCTGCTATGCTTTCAAATCCTCTTCGTTGCCTTCCCTCAATATATTTGTGGACGAGAGTTACCATTTATAACTGTGCAGGTTTGTGAATTGCAGTGCCCCTGAGCTCCATTTTTCAACTCGCTTTTTTGGGAGCTGGCCGCAAAAGCACAGGATTGCTTCAGGCCCTGTTCTGCTTCCGGGCGGCAGGCTGAGCCTGTGGTTAATCCTTCTTCCTGATGGGAAATTAGAGTGACATGTGGCTGTCCCAATACCTAGAGCTAGTCTCTCATTGGTTCCCCCTCTTCCCGTTTATCCTCAGGACAAATTGCAACCTGTAGGGAACAGAAGGTTAAAGGGGCTGATTCTCCAAGGAGGGAGATTGCTAGTAAAGCGGCTGTAATGGCCAACCCCAGCACAAGGAGATGAGAACTGAGGTGCGTTTTAGAAACCTTTCCCGATCACACGGTGTACCATCTTCTGGGTTTCTCATGCATGTTTTCGATGTAGGAAGATGCCCTTGAACCTGGAGATTTTGGACCCATGGGATGGATACCACGCAGTATTACTTTAAAGGGTCTGCGTTTGCTCACCCAACCTCACCAAACCTCTCAGCCCCAAGAGTGTCCACCCTTATGACTCAATCAGCTGTGGGTCTAGAGATGGTCAATAAAGGTGGCATCCCAGCCCCTGAACGAATTCTGTATGAATTTCTCTCTCTTTCACTGTCTTTGTTTCACGGGTTTTTAAAAGTAATTGATTTTTATAATGGGGTTTAGCTGCTTTTCACTGCTGGGTTTATGCCGCTTTACACCCACTTGACTCACTTACACAGGGATATCAATACATTGGTTTTAAGAGTCCTACTAGTCAGATATATTCTTGGGCGGTGAACAGGGGGTGTTGAGTCCAGTTCACTGAGCAAGGAGTAGGTCTTGTCTATTACATATTGGGTTTATGGAACGGTATCTGAGCTAATTTGAAACCCTTGTTTTATGCATCACCCCACCTCACCTTTCCAGTTAAGCAGCCATAGTGTGTTTTCTAAACGTGTGACGCTGTTCTGTTTTGTAATTCAGTTCAAGTGTAGCGGTTTTTACATTCCCTCTATAAGTGATATCTTATGATAAGTGCCTTTTTCTGTGTGACTTATTTCACTTAGAATCGTCGTACCTAAATCTTCTCATCATGCTGCTACTAGCCTTATGATGTTGATTTCATGCCTGAGTGATATTCCATTGTACATAAGGATCACAACTTCTTTATCCATTTTTCTCTTTCCTGGGATATTTAAGGTGTAATGAAGTGGAGGTTCTTGTCAACAGAGCAGCCCTAAACTTTGGGGTGCCTGTGTCTTGCTGATTTTTAGTTTTCCCAATTTATACGCCCATGAGTGGAAGTGCACTATGCTCTCTAAGCTGAGTTTTTTAGATGTTTCAGGACACACCGTACACTTCTCCAGAGTGGCTGTTGGCAATTTACATCCCGCCCATCAGCGTAGCAAGGCTACCGTACCTCCATGGCCTGTTCTGCATTTCTGGTTTTGACACTTTATTCAGCATGGCCCTTTTGACCGATGGGAAGCGAGACTTCTTTGTAGCGCTGATTTGCCTTTCCAGGTTGCTTGGTTGGCCAAAAAGGGCGTATGCGTTTTTTCCTGAATATATTCAGGAAAAAACGCATACGCCCTTTTTGGCCAAGGGCATCATGGTCGAGGTTTTGCCGCTTTTCCTGTGCTTTAAAGGCGATTCGAATCTACCTCCTGAAATCTGTTTCCTGCAATTCTGCCTTGCTTTCAAATCCTCTTCGTTGCCTTCCCTCAGTATATTTGTGGACGAGAGTTAACATTTATAACTCTGCAGGTTTGTGAATTGCAGTGCCCCTGAGCTCCATTTTTCAACTCGCTTTCTTGGGAGCTGGCCCCAAAAGCGCAGGATTGCTTCAGGCCCTATTGTGGTTCCGGGCGGCAGGCTGAGCCTGTGGTTAATTCTTCTTCCTGATGGGAAAATAGA
This sequence comes from Balaenoptera borealis, assembly GCF_965194805.1. Taxonomy (NCBI): domain Eukaryota; kingdom Metazoa; phylum Chordata; class Mammalia; order Artiodactyla; family Balaenopteridae; genus Balaenoptera; species Balaenoptera borealis. The sequence continues at coordinate 143,990 of NW_028122959.1, forward strand.
GTGACCTGTGCCTGTCCCCACACCTAGACCTAGTCTCTCATTGGTTCCCCCTCTTCCCGTTCATCCTCAGGACAAATTTGCAACCTGTACAGAACAGGAGGTTAAAGGTGCTCATTCTCCAAGGAGGGAGATTGCTAGTAAAGCAGCTGTAATGGCAAGCCCGAGCACAAGGAGATGAGAAATGAGGTGCGTTTTAGAAACCTTTCCCGATCACACGGTGTACCATCTTCTGGGTTTCTCATGCATGTTTTCGATGTAGGAAGATGCCCTTGAACCTGGAGATTTTGGACCCATGGGATGGATACCACGCAGTATTACTTTAAAGGGTCTGCGTTTGCTCACCCAACCTCACCAAACCTCTCAGCCCCAAGAGTGTCCACCCTTATGTCTCAATCAGCTGTGGGTCTAGAGATGGTCAATCCAGGTGGCATCACAGCCCCTGAACGAATTTTGTAAGAATTTCTCTCTCTTTCACTGTCTTTGTTTCACGGGTTTTTAAAAGTAATTGATTTTTATAATGGGGTTTAGCTGCTTTTCACTGCTGTGTTTATGCCGGTTTACACCCACTTGACTCAGTTACAGAGGGATATCAATACATTGGTTTTAAGATTCTTACTAGTCAGATATATTCTTGGGCGGTGAACAGGGGGTGTTGAGTCCAGTTCACTGAGCAAAGAGTAGGTCTTGACTGTTACATATTGGGTTTATGGAACAGTATCTGAGCTAATTTGAAACCCTTGTTTTATGCATCACCCCACCTCACCTTTCCCGTTAAGCAGCCATAGTGTGTTTTCTAAACGTGTGACGCTGTTCTGTTTTGTAATTCAGTTCAAGTGTAGCGGTTTTTACATTCCCTCTATAAGTGATATCTTATGATAAGTGCCTTTTTCTGTGTGACTTATTTCACTTAGAGTCGTCGTACCTAAATCTTCTCATCATGCTGCTACTAGCCTTATGATGTTGATTTCATTGCTGAGTGATATGCCATTATACATATGGACCACAACTTCTTTATCCATTTTTCTATTTTCTGGGATATTTAAGTTGTAACGAAGTGGAGGTTCTTGTCAACAGAGCAGCCCTAAACTTTGGGGTGCCTGTGTCTTGCTGATTTTTAGTTTTCCCAATTTATACGCCTATGAGTGGAAGTGCCCTATGCTCTCTAAGCTGAGTTTTTTAGATGTTTCAGGACACACCGTACACTTCTCCAGAGTGGCTGTTGGCAATTTACATCCCGCCCATCAGCGTAGCAAGGCTCCCGTACCTCCATGGCCTGTCCTGCATTTCTGGTTTTGACACTTTATTCAGCATGGCCCTTTTGACCGATGGGAAGCGAGACTTCTTTGTAGCGCTGATTTGCCTTTCCAGGTTGCTTGGTTGGCCAAAAAGGGCGTATGCGTTTTTTCCTGAATATATTCAGGAAAAAACGCATACGCCCTTTTTGGCCAAGGGCATCATTGTCGAAGTTTTGCCGCTTTTCCTGTGCTTTAAAGGCGATTCGAATCTACCTCCTGAAATCTGTTTCCTGCAATTCTGCCTTGCTTTCAAATCCTCTTCGTTGCCTTCCCTCAGTATATTTGTGGACGAGAGTTAACATTTATAACTCTGCAGGTTTGTGAATTGCAGTGCCCCTGAGCTCCATTTTTCAACTCGCTTTCTTGGGAGCTGGCCCCAAAAGCGCAGGATTGCTTCAGGCCCTATTGTGGTTCCGGGCGGCAGGCTGAGCCTGTGGTTAATTCTTCTTCCTGATGGGAAAATAGAGTGACCTGTGCCTGTCCCCACACCTAGACCTAGTCTCTCATTGGTTCCCCCTCTTCCCGTTCATCCTCAGGACAAATTGCAACCTGTACGGAACAGGAGGTTAAAGGTGCTCATTCTCCAAGGAGGGAGATTGCTAGTAAAGCGGCTGGAATGGCGAACCCGAGCACAAGGAGATGAGAAATGAGGTGCGTTTTAGACATCTTTCCCGATCACATGGTGTACCATCTTCTGGGTTTCTCATGCATGTTTTTGATGTAGGAAGATGCCCTTGAAGCTGGAGATTTGGGACCCATGGGATGGATACCACGCAGTATTACTTTAAAGGGTCTGCGTTTGCTCACCCAACCTCACCAAACCTCTCAGCCCCAAGAGTGTCCACCCTTATGTCTCAATCAGCTGTGGGTCTAGAGATGGTCAATAAAGGTGGCATCCCAGCCCCTGAACGAATTCTGTATGAATTTCTCTCTCTTTCACTGTCTTTGTTTCACGGGTTTTTAAAAGTAATTGATTTTTATAATGGGGTTTAGCTGCTTTTCACTGCTGTGTTTATGCCGCTTTAGACCCACTTGACTCACTTACAGAGAGATATCAATACATTGGTTTTAAGAGTCTTACTAGTCAGATATATTCTTGGGCGGTGAACAGGGGGTGTTGAATCCAGTTCACTGAGCAAGGAGTAGGTCTTGTCTGTTACATATTGGGTTTATGGAACAGTATCTGAGCTAATTTGAAACCCTTGTGTTATGCATCACCCCACCTCACCTTTCCCGTTAAGCAGCCATAGTGTGTTTCCTAAACGTGTGACGCTGTTCTGTTTTGTAATTCAGTTCAAGTGTAGCGGTTTTTACATTCCCTCTATAAGTGATATCTTATGATAAGTGTCTTTTTCTGTGTGACTTATGGCACTTACAATCGTCGTACCTAAATCTTCTCATCATGCTGCTACTAGCCTTATGATGTTGATTTCATGCCTGAGTGACATTCCATTGTACATAAGGACCACAACTTCTTTATCCATTTTTCTCTTTCCTGGGATATTTAAGGTGTAATGAAGTGGAGGTTCTTGTCAACAGAGCAGCCCTAAACTTTGGGGTGCCTGTGTCTTGCTGATTTTTAGTTTTCCCAATTTATACGCCCATGAGTGGAACTGCCCTATGCTCTCTAAGCTGAGTTTTTTAGATGTTTCAGGACACACTGTACACTTCTGCAGAGTGGCTGTTGGCAATTTACATCCCCGCCCATCAGCGTAGCAAGGCTCCCGTTTCTCCATGGCCTGTCCTGCATTTCTGGTTTTGACACTTTATTCAGCATGGCCCTTTTGACCGATGGGAAGCGAGACTTCTTTGTGGCGCTGATTTGCCTTTCCAGGTTGCTTGGTTGGCCAAAAAGGGCGTATGCGTTTTTTCCTGAATATATTCAGGAAAAAACGCATACGCCCTTTTTGGCCAAGGGCATCATGGTCGAGGTTTTGCCGCTTTTCCTGTGCTTTAAAGGCGATTCGACTCTACCTCCTGAAATCTGTTTCCTGCAATTCTGCCTTGCTTTCAAATCCTCTTCGTTGCCTTCCCTCAATATATTTGTGGATGAGAGTTATCATTTATAACTCTGCAGGGTTGTGAATTGCAGTGCCCCTGAGCTCCATTTTTCAACTCGCTTTCTTGGGAGCTGGCCGCAAAAGCGCAGGATTGCTTCAGGCCCTATTGTGGTTCCGGGCGGCAGGCTGAGCCTGTGGTTAATTCTTCTTCCTGATGGGAAAATAGATTGACCTGTGCCTGTCCCCACACTTAGACCTAGTCTCTCATTGTTTCCCCCTCTTCCCGTTCATCCTCAGGACAAATTTTCAACCTGTACAGAACAGGAGGTTAAAGGTGCTCATTCTCCAAGGAGGGAGATTGCTAGTAAAGCGGCTGTAATGGCGAGCCCGAGCACAAGGAGATGAGAAATGAGGTGCGTTTTAGAAACCTTTCCCGATCACACGGTGTACCATCTTCTGGGTTTCTCATGCATGTTTTAGATGTAGGAAGATGCCCTTGAACCTGGAGATTTTGGACCCATGGGATGGATACCACGCAGTATTACTTTAAAGGGTCTGCGTTTGCTCACCCAACCTCACCAAACCTCTCAGCCCCAAGAGTGTCCACCCTTATGTCTCAATCAGCTGTGGGTCTAGAGATGGTCAATCCAGGTGGCATCACAGCCCCTGAACGAATTTTGTAAGAATTTCTCTCTCTTTCACTGTCTTAGTTTCACGGGTTTTTAAAAGTAATTGATTTTTATAATGGGGTTTAGCTGCTTTTCACTGCTGTGTTTATTCCGGTTTACACCCACTTGACTCACTTACAGAGGGATATCAATACATTGGTTTTAAGATTCTTACTAGTCAGATATATTCTTGGGCGGTGAACAGGGGGTGTTGAGTCCAGTTCACTGAGCAAGGAGTAGGTCTTGTCTATTACATATTGGGTTTATGGAACGGTATCTGAGCTAATTTGAAACCCTTGTTTTATGCATCACCCCACCTCACCTTTCCCGTTAAGCAGCCATAGTGTGTCTTCTAAACGTGTGACGCTGTTCTGTTTTGTAATTCAGTTCAAGTGTAGCGGTTTTTACATTCCCTCTCTAAGTGATATCTTATGATAAGTGTCTTTTTCTGTGTGACTTATTTCACTTAGAATCGTCGTTCCTAAATCCTCTCATCATGGTGCTACTAGCCTTATGACGTTAATTTCATGGCTGAGTGATATGCCATTGTACATAAGGACCACAACTTCCTTATCCATTTTTCTCTTTCCTGGGATATTTAAGGTGTAACGAAGTGGAGGTTCTTGTCAACAGAGCAGCCCTAAACTTTGGGGTGCCTGTGTCTTGCTGATTTTTAGTTTTCCCAATTTATACGCCCATGAGTGGAAGTGCCCTATGCTCTCTAAGCTGAGTTTTTTAGATGTTTCAGGACACACCGTACACTTCTCCAGAGTGGCTGTTGGCAATTTACATCCCGCTCATCAGCGTAGCAAGGCTCCCATTTCTCCATGGCCTGTCCTGCATTTCTGGTTTTGACACTTTATTCAGCATGGCCCTTTTGACCGATGGGAAGCGAGACTTCTTTGTAGCGCTGATTTGCCTTTCCAGGTTGCTTGGTTGGCCAAAAAGGGCGTATGCGTTTTTTCCTGAATATATTCAGGAAAAAACGCATACGCCCTTTTTGGCCAAGGGCATCATGGTCGAGGTTTTGCCGCTTTTCCTGTGCTTTAAAGGCGATTCGAATCTACCTCCTGAAATCTGTTTCCTGCAATTCTGCCTTGCTTTCAAATCCTCTTCGTTGCCTTCCCTCAATATATTTGTGGACGAGAGTTATCATTTCTAACTCTGCAGGTTTGTGAATTGCAGTGCCCCTGAGCTCCATTTTTCAACTCGCTTTCTTGGGAGCTGGCCCCAAAAGCGCAGGATTGCTTCAGGCCCTATTGTGGTTCCGGGCGGCAGGCTGAGCCTGTGGTTAATTCTTCTTCCTGATGGGAAAATAGAGTGACCTGTGCCTGTCCCCACACCTAGACCTAGTCTCTCATTGGTTCCCCCTCTTCCCGTTCATCCTCAGGACAAATTTGCAACCTGTACAGAACAGGAGGTTAAAGGTGCTCATTCTCCAAGGAGGGAGATTGCTAGTAAACGGCTGTAATGGCAAGCCCGAGCACAAGGAGATGAGAAATGAGGTGCGTTTTAGAAACCTTTCCCGATCACACGGTGTACCATCTTCTGGGTTTCTCATGCATGTTTTCGATGTAGGAAGATGCCCTTGAACCTGGAGATTTTGGACCCATGGGATGGATACCACGCAGTATTACTTTAAAGGGTCTGCGTTTGCTCACCCAACCTCACCAAACCTCTCAGCCCGAAGAGTGTCCACCCTTATGTCTCAATCAGCTGTGGGTCTAGAGATGGTCAATCCAGGTGGCATCACAGCCCCTGAACGAATTTTGTAAGAATTTCTCTCTCTTTCACTGTCTTTGTTTCACGGGTTTTTAAAAGTAATTGATTTTTATAATGGGGTTTAGCTGCTTTTCACTGCTGTGTTTATGCCGGTTTACACCCACTTGACTCAGTTACAGAGGGATATCAATACATTGGTTTTAAGATTCTTACTAGTCAGATATATTCTTGGGCGGTGAACAGGGGGTGTTGAGTCCAGTTCACTGAGCAAGGAGTAGGTCTTGACTGTTACATATTGGGTTTATGGAACAGTATCTGAGCTAATTTGAAACCCTTGTTTTATGCATCACCCCACCTCACCTTTCCCGTTAAGCAGCCATAGTGTGTTTTCTAAACGTGTGACGCTGTTCTGTTTTGTAATTCAGTTCAAGTGTAGCGGTTTTTACATTCCCTCTATAAGTGATAGCTTATGATAAGTGCCTTTTTCTGTGTGACTTATTTCACTTAGAGTCGTCGTACCTAAATCTTCTCATCATGCTGCTACTAGCCTTATGATGTTGATTTCATTGCTGAGTGATATGCCATTATACATATGGACCACAACTTCTTTATCCATTTTTCTATTTCCTGGGATATTTAAGTTGTAACGAAGTGGAGGTTCTTGTCAACAGAGCAGCCCTAAACTTTGGGGTGCCTGTGTCTTGCTGATTTTTAGTTTTCCCAATTTATACGCCTATGAGTGGAAGTGCCCTATGCTCTCTAAGCTGAGTTTTTTAGATGTTTCAGGACACACCGTACACTTCTCCAGAGTGGCTGTTGGCAATTTACATCCCGCCCATCAGCGTAGCAAGGCTCCCGTACCTCCATGGCCTGTCCTGCATTTCTGGTTTTGACACTTTATTCAGCATGGCCCTTTTGACCGATGGGAAGCGAGACTTCTTTGTAGCGCTGATTTGCCTTTCCAGGTTGCTTGGTTGGCCAAAAAGGGCGTATGCGTTTTTTCCTGAATATATTCAGGAAAAAACGCATACGCCCTTTTTGGCCAAGGGCATCATGGTCGAGGTTTTGCCGCTTTTCCTGTGCTTTAAAGGCGATTCGAATCTACCTCCTGAAATCTGTTTCCTGCAATTCTGCCTTGCTTTCAAATCCTCTTCGTTGCCTTCCCTCAATATATTTGTGGACGAGAGTTATCATTTCTAACTCTGCAGGTTTGTGAATTGCAGTGCCCCTGAGCTCCATTTTTCAACTCGCTTTCTTGGGAGCTGGCCGCAAAAGCGCAGGATTGCTTCAGGCCCTATTGTGGTTCCGGGCGGCAGGCTGAGCCTGTGGTTAATTCTTCTTCCTGATGGGAAAATAGAGTGACCTGTGCCTGTCCCCACACCTAGACCTAGTCTCTCATTGGTTCCCCCTCTTCCCGTTCATCCTCAGGACAAATTGCAACCTGTTCGGAACAGGAGGTTAAAGGTGCTCATTATCCAAGGAGGGAGATTGCTAGTAAAGCGGCTGTAATGGCGAGCCCGAGCACAAGGAGATGAGAAATGAGGTGCGTTTTAGAAACCTTTCCCGATCACACGGTGTACCGTCTTCTGGGTTTCTCATGCATGTTTTCGATGTAGGAAGATGCCCTTGAACCTGGAGATTTTGGACCCATGGGATGGGTACCACGCAGTATTACTTTAAAGGGTCTGCGTTTGCTCACCCAACCTCACCAAACCTCTCAGCCCGAAGAGTGTCCACCCTTATGTCTCAATCAGCTGTGGGTCTAGAGATGGTCAATAAAGGTGGCATCCCAGCCCCTGAACGAATTCTGTATGAATTTCTCTCTCTTTCACTGTCTTTGTTTCACGGGTTTTTAAAAGTAATTGATTTTTATAATGGGGTTTAGCTGCTTTTCACTGCTGTGTTTATGCCGCTTTACACCCACTTGACTCACTTACAGAGAGATATCAATACATTGGTTTTAAGAGTCTTACTAGTCAGATATATTCTTGGGCGGTGAACAGGGGGTGTTGAATCCAGTTCACTGAGCAAGGAGTAGGTCTTGTCTGTTACATATTGGGTTTATGGAACAGTATCTGAGCTAATTTGAAACCCTTGTGTTATGCATCACCCCACCTCACCTTTCCCGTTAAGCAGCCATAGTATGTTTTCTAAACGTGTGACGCTGTTCTGTTTTGTAATTCAGTTCAAGTGTAGCGGTTTTTACATTCCCTCTATAAGTGATATCTTATGATAAGTGCCTTTTCCTGTGTGACTTATTTCACTTAGAATCGTCGTACCTAAATCTTCTCATCATGCTGCTACTAGCCTTATGATGTTGATTTCATGCCTGAGTGATATTCCATTGTACATAAGGACCACAACTTCTTTATCCATTTTTCTCTTTCCTGGGATATTTAAGGTGTAATGAAGTGGAGGTTCTTGTCAACAGAGCAGCCCTAAACTTTGGGGTGCCTGTGTCTTGCTGATTTTTAGTTTTCCCAATTTATACGCCTATGAGTGGAAGTGCCCTATGCTCTCTAAGCTGAGTTTTTTAGATGTTTCAGGACACACCGTACACTTCTCCAGAGTGGCTGTTGGCAATTTACATCACGCCCATCAGCGTAGCAAGGCTCCCGTTTCTCCATGGCCTGTCCTGCATTTCTGGTTTTGACACTTTATTCAGCATGGCCCTTTTGACCGATGGGAAGCGAGACTTCTTTGTAGCGCTGATTTGCCTTTCCAGGTTGCTTGGTTGGCCAAAAAGGGCGTATGCGTTTTTTCCTGAATATATTCAGGAAAAAACGCATACGCCCTTTTTGGCCAAGGGCATCATGGTCGAGGTTTTGCCGCTTTTCCTGTGCTTTAAAGGCGATTCGAATCTACCTCCTGAAATCTGTTTCCTGCAATTCTGCCTTGCTTTCAAATCCTCTTCGTTGCCTTCCCTCAATATATTTGTGGACGAGAGTTATCATTTCTAACTCTGCAGGTTTGTGAATTGCAGTGCCCCTGAGCTCCATTTTTCAACTCGCTTTCTTGGGAGCTGGCCCCAAAAGCGCAGGATTGCTTCAGGCCCTATTGTGGTTCCGGGCGGCAGGCTGAGCCTGTGGTTAATTCTTCTTCCTGATGGGAAAATAGAGTGACCTGTGCCTGTCCCCACACCTAGACCTAGTCTCTCATTGTTTCCCCCTCTTCCCGTTCATCCTCAGGACAAATTTTCAACCTGTACAGAACAGGAGGTTAAAGGTGCTCATTCTCCAAGGAGGGAGATTGCTAGTAAAGCGGCTGTAATGGCGAGCCCGAGCACAAGGAGATGAGAAATGAGGTGCGTTTTAGAAACCTTTCCCGATCACACGGTGTACCATCTTCTGGGTTTCTCATGCATGTTTTAGATGTAGGAAGATGCCCTTGAACCTGGAGATTTTGGACCCATGGGATGGATACCACGCAGTATTACTTTAAAGGGTCTGCGTTTGCTCACCCAACCTCACCAAACCTCTCAGCCCCAAGAGTGTCCACCCTTATGTCTCAATCAGCTGTGGGTCTAGAGATGGTCAATCCAGGTGGCATCACAGCCCCTGAACGAATTTTGTAAGAATTTCTCTCTCTTTCACTGTCTTTGTTTCACGGGTTTTTAAAAGTAATTGATTTTTATAATGGGGTTTAGCTGCTTTTCACTGCTGTGTTTATGCCGGTTTACACCCACTTGACTCACTTACAGAGGGATATCAATACATTGGTTTTAAGATTCTTACTAGTCAGATATATTCTTGGGCGGTGAACAGGGGGTGTTGAGTCCAGTTCACTGAGCAAGGAGTAGGTCTTGTCTATTACATATTGGGTTTATGGAACGGTATCTGAGCTAATTTGAAACCCTTGTTTTATGCATCACCCCACCTCACCTTTCCCGTTAAGCAGCCATAGTGTGTCTTCTAAACGTGTGACGCCGTTCTGTTTTGTAATTCAGTTCAAGTGTAGCGGTTTTTACATTCCCTCTCTAAGTGATATCTTATGATAAGTGTCTTTTTCTGTGTGACTTATTTCACTTAGAATCGTCGTTCCTAAATCCTCTCATCATGGTGCTACTAGCCTTATGACGTTAATTTCATGGCTGAGTGATATGCCATTGTACATAAGGACCACAACTTCCTTATCCATTTTTCTCTTTCCTGGGATATTTAAGGTGTAACGAAGTGGAGGTTCTTGTCAACAGAGCAGCCCTAAACTTTGGGGTGCCTGTGTCTTGCTGATTTTTAGTTTTCCCAATTTATACGCCCATGAGTGGAAGTGCCCTATGCTCTCTAAGCTGAGTTTTTTAGATGTTTCAGGACACACCGTACACTTCTCCAGAGTGGCTGTTGGCAATTTACATCCCGCTCATCAGCGTAGCAAGGCTCCCATTTCTCCATGGCCTGTCCTGCATTTCTGGTTTTGACACTTTATTCAGCATGGCCCTTTTGACCGATGGGAAGCGAGACTTCTTTGTAGCGCTGATTTGCCTTTCCAGGTTGCTTGGTTGGCCAAAAAGGGCGTATGCGTTTTTTCCTGAATATATTCAGGAAAAAACGCATACGCCCTTTTTGGCCAAGGGCATCATGGTCGAGGTTTTGCCGCTTTTCCTGTGCTTTAAAGGCGATTCGAATCTACCTCCTGAAATCTGTTTCCTGCAATTCTGCCTTGCTTTCAAATCCTCTTCGTTGCCTTCCCTCAATATATTTGTGGACGAGAGTTATCATTTCTAACTCTGCAGGTTTGTGAATTGCAGTGCCCCTGAGCTCCATTTTTCAACTCGCTTTCTTGGGAGCTGGCCCCAAAAGCGCAGGATTGCTTCAGGCCCTATTGTGGTTCCGGGCGGCAGGCTGAGCCTGTGGTTAATTCTTCTTCCTGATGGGAAAATAGAGTGACCTGTGCCTGTCCCCACACCTAGACCTAGTCTCTCATTGGTTCCCCCTCTTCCCGTTCATCCTCAGGACAAATTTGCAACCTGTACAGAACAGGAGGTTAAAGGTGCTCATTCTCCAAGGAGGGAGATTGCTAGTAAACGGCTGTAATGGCAAGCCCGAGCACAAGGAGATGAGAAATGAGGTGCGTTTTAGAAACCTTTCCCGATCACACGGTGTACCATCTTCTGGGTTTCTCATGCATGTTTTCGATGTAGGAAGATGCCCTTGAACCTGGAGATTTTGGACCCATGGGATGGATACCACGCAGTATTACTTTAAAGGGTCTGCGTTTGCTCACCCAACCTCACCAAACCTCTCAGCCCGAAGAGTGTCCACCCTTATGTCTCAATCAGCTGTGGGTCTAGAGATGGTCAATCCAGGTGGCATCACAGCCCCTGAACGAATTTTGTAAGAATTTCTCTCTCTTTCACTGTCTTTGTTTCACGGGTTTTTAAAAGTAATTGATTTTTATAATGGGGTTTAGCTGCTTTTCACTGCTGTGTTTATGCCGGTTTACACCCACTTGACTCAGTTACAGAGGGATATCAATACATTGGTTTTAAGATTCTTACTAGTCAGATATATTCTTGGGCGGTGAACAGGGGGTGTTGAGTCCAGTTCACTGAGCAAGGAGTAGGTCTTGACTGTTACATATTGGGTTTATGGAACAGTATCTGAGCTAATTTGAAACCCTTGTTTTATGCATCACCCCACCTCACCTTTCCCGTTAAGCAGCCATAGTGTGTTTTCTAAACGTGTGACGCTGTTCTGTTTTGTAATTCAGTTCAAGTGTAGCGGTTTTTACATTCCCTCTATAAGTGATAGCTTATGATAAGTGCCTTTTTCTGTGTGACTTATTTCACTTAGAGTCGTCGTACCTAAATCTTCTCATCATGCTGCTACTAGCCTTATGATGTTGATTTCATTGCTGAGTGATATGCCATTATACATATGGACCACAACTTCTTTATCCATTTTTCTATTTCCTGGGATATTTAAGTTGTAACGAAGTGGAGGTTCTTGTCAACAGAGCAGCCCTAAACTTTGGGGTGCCTGTGTCTTGCTGATTTTTAGTTTTCCCAATTTATACGCCTATGAGTGGAAGTGCCCTATGCTCTCTAAGCTGAGTTTTTTAGATGTTTCAGGACACACCGTACACTTCTCCAGAGTGGCTGTTGGCAATTTACATGCCGCCCATCAGCGTAGCAAGGCTCCCGTACCTCCATGGCCTGTCCTGCATTTCTGGTTTTGACACTTTATTCAGCATGGCCCTTTTGACCGATGGGAAGCGAGACTTCTTTGTAGCGCTGATTTGCCTTTCCAGGTTGCTTGGTTGGCCAAAAAGGGCGTATGCGTTTTTTCCTGAATATATTCAGGAAAAAACGCATACGCCCTTTTTGGCCAAGGGCATCATGGTCGAGGTTTTGCCGCTTTTCCTGTGCTTTAAAGGCGATTCGAATCTACCTCCTGAAATCTGTTTCCTGCAATTCTGCCTTGCTTTCAAATCCTCTTCGTTGCCTTCCCTCAATATATTTGTGGACGAGAGTTATCATTTCTAACTCTGCAGGTTTGTGAATTGCAGTGCCCCTGAGCTCCATTTTTCAACTCGCTTTCTTGGGAGCTGGCCGCAAAAGCGCAGGATTGCTTCAGGCCCTATTGTGGTTCCGGGCGGCAGGCTGAGCCTGTGGTTAATTCTTCTTCCTGATGGGAAAATAGAGTGACCTGTGCCTGTCCCCACACCTAGACCTAGTCTCTCATTGGTTCCCCCTCTTCCCGTTCATCCTCAGGACAAATTGCAACCTGTTCGGAACAGGAGGTTAAAGGTGCTCATTATCCAAGGAGGGAGATTGCTAGTAAAGCGGCTGTAATGGCGAGCCCGAGCACAAGGAGATGAGAAATGAGGTGCGTTTTAGAAACCTTTCCCGATCACACGGTGTACCGTCTTCTGGGTTTCTCATGCATGTTTTCGATGTAGGAAGATGCCCTTGAACCTGGAGATTTTGGACCCATGGGATGGGTACCACGCAGTATTACTTTAAAGGGTCTGCGTTTGCTCACCCAACCTCACCAAACCTCTCAGCCCCAAGAGTGTCCACCCTTATGTCTCAATCAGCTGTGGGTCTAGAGATGGTCAATAAAGGTGGCATCCCAGCCCCTGAACGAATTCTGTATGAATTTCTCTCTCTTTCACTGTCTTTGTTTCACGGGTTTTTAAAAGTAATTGATTTTTATAATGGGGTTTAGCTGCTTTTCACTGCTGTGTTTATGCCGCTTTACACCCACTTGACTCACTTACAGAGAGATATCAATACATTGGTTTTAAGAGTCTTACTAGTCAGATATATTCTTGGGCGGTGAACAGGGGGTGTTGAATCCAGTTCACTGAGCAAGGAGTAGGTCTTGTCTGTTACATATTGGGTTTATGGAACAGTATCTGAGCTAATTTGAAACCCTTGTGTTATGCATCACCCCACCTCACCTTTCCCGTTAAGCAGCCATAGTATGTTTTCTAAACGTGTGACGCTGTTCTGTTTTGTAATTCAGTTCAAGTGTAGCGGTTTTTACATTCCCTCTATAAGTGATATCTTATGATAAGTGCCTTTTCCTGTGTGACTTATTTCACTTAGAATCGTCGTACCTAAATCTTCTCATCATGCTGCTACTAGCCTTATGATGTTGATTTCATGCCTGAGTGATATTCCATTGTACATAAGGACCACAACTTCTTTATCCATTTTTCTCTTTCCTGGGATATTTAAGGTGTAATGAAGTGGAGGTTCTTGTCAACAGAGCAGCCCTAAACTTTGGGGTGCCTGTGTCTTGCTGATTTTTAGTTTTCCCAATTTATACGCCTATGAGTGGAAGTGCCCTATGCTCTCTAAGCTGAGTTTTTTAGATGTTTCAGGACACACCGTACACTTCTCCAGAGTGGCTGTTGGCAATTTACATCACGCCCATCAGCGTAGCAAGGCTCCCGTTTCTCCATGGCCTGTCCTGCATTTCTGGTTTTGACACTTTATTCAGCATGGCCCTTTTGACCGATGGGAAGCGAGACTTCTTTGTAGCGCTGATTTGCCTTTCCAGGTTGCTTGGTTGGCCAAAAAGGGCGTATGCGTTTTTTCCTGAATATATTCAGGAAAAAACGCATACGCCCTTTTTGGCCAAGGGCATCATGGTCGAGGTTTTGCCGCTTTTCCTGTGCTTTAAAGGCGATTCGAATCTACCTCCTGAAATCTGTTTCCTGCAATTCTGCCTTGCTTTCAAATCCTCTTCGTTGCCTTCCCTCAATATATTTGTGGACGAGAGTTATCATTTCTAACTCTGCAGGTTTGTGAATTGCAGTGCCCCTGAGCTCCATTTTTCAACTCGCTTTCTTGGGAGCTGGCCGCAAAAGCGCAGGATTGCTTCAGGCCCTATTGTGGTTCCGGGCGGCAGGCTGAGCCTGTGGTTAATTCTTCTTCCTGATGGGAAAATAGAGTGACCTGTGCCTGTCCCCACACCTAGACCTAGTCTCTCATTGGTTCCCCCTCTTCCCGTTCATCCTCAGGACAAATTGCAACCTGTACGGAACAGGAGGTTAAAGGTGCTCATTCTCCAAGGAGGGAGATTGCTAGTAAAGCGGCTGGAATGGCGATCCCGAGCACAAGGAGATGAGAAATGAGGTGCGTTTTAGACATCTTTCCCGATCACATGGTGTACCATCTTCTGGGTTTCTCATGCATGTTTTTGATGTAGGAAGATGCCCTTGAAGCTGGAGATTTGGGACCCATGGGATGGATACCACGCAGTATTACTTTAAAGGGTCTGCGTTTGCTCACCCAACCTCACCAAACCTCTCAGCCCCAAGAGTGTCCACCCTTATGTCTCAATCAGCTGTGGGTCTAGAGATGGTCAATAAAGGTGGCATCCCAGCCCCTGAACGAATTCTGTATGAATTTCTCTCTCTTTCACTGTCTTTGTTTCACGGGTTTTTAAAAGTAATTGATTTTTATAATGGGGTTTAGCTGCTTTTCACTGCTGTGTTTATGCCGCTTTAGACCCACTTGACTCACTTACAGAGAGATATCAATACATTGGTTTTAAGAGTCTTACTAGTCAGATATATTCTTGGGCGGTGAACAGGGGGTGTTGAATCCAGTTCACTGAGCAAGGAGTAGGTCTTGTCTGTTACATATTGGGTTTATGGAACGGTATCTGAGCTAATTTGAAACCCTTGTGTTATGCATCACCCCACCTCACCTTTCCCGTTAAGCAGCCATAGTGTGTTTCCTAAACGTGTGACGCTGTTCTGTTTTGTAATTCAGTTCAAGTGTAGCGGTTTTTACATTCCCTCTATAAGTGATATCTTATGATAAGTGCCTTTTTCTGTGTGACTTATGGCACTTAGAATCGTCGTACCTAAATCGTCTCATCATGCTGCTACTAGCCTTATGATGTTGATTTCATTGCTGAGTGATATGCCATTATACATATGGACCACAACTTCTTTATCCATTTTTCTATTTCCTGGGATATTTAAGTTGTAACGAAGTGGAGGTTCTTGTCAACAGAGCAGCCCTAAACTTTGGGGTGCCTGTGTCTTGCTGATTTTTAGTTTTCCCAATTTATACGCCTATGAGTGGAAGTGCCCTATGCTCTCTAAGCTGAGTTTTTTAGATGTTTCAGGACACACCGTACACTTCTCCAGAGTGGCTGTTGGCAATTTACATCCCGCCCATCAGCGTAGCAAGGCTCCCGTACCTCCATGGCCTGTCCTGCATTTCTGGTTTTGACACTTTATTCAGCATGGCCCTTTTGACCGATGGGAAGCGAGACTTCTTTGTAGCGCTGATTTGCCTTTCCAGGTTGCTTGGTTGGCCAAAAAGGGCGTATGCGTTTTTTCCTGAATATATTCAGGAAAAAACGCATACGCCCTTTTTGGCCAAGGGCATCATGGTCGAGGTTTTGCCGCTTTTCCTGTGCTTTAAAGGCGATTCGAATCTACCTCCTGAAATCTGTTTCCTGCAATTCTGCCTTGCTTTCAAATCCTCTTCGTTGCCTTCCCTCAATATATTTGTGGACGAGAGTTATCATTTCTAACTCTGCAGGTTTGTGAATTGCAGTGCCCCTGAGCTCCATTTTTCAACTCGCTTTCTTGGGAGCTGGCCCCAAAAGCGCAGGATTGCTTCAGGCCCTATTGTGGTTCCGGGCGGCAGGCTGAGCCTGTGGTTAATTCTTCTTCCTGATGGGAAAATAGAGTGACCTGTGCCTGTCCCCACACCTAGACCTAGTCTCTCATTGGTTCCCCCTCTTCCCGTTCATCCTCAGGACAAATTGCAACCTGTTCGGAACAGGAGGTTAAAGGTGCTCATTATCCAAGGAGGGAGATTGCTAGTAAAGCGGCTGTAATGGTGAGCCCGAGCACAAGGAGATGAGAAATGAGGTGCGTTTTAGAAACCTTTCCCGATCACACGGTGTACCGTCTTCTGGGTTTCTCATGCATGTTTTCGATGTAGGAAGATGCCCTTGAACCTGGAGATTTTGGACCCATGGGATGGGTACCACGCAGTATTACTTTAAAGGGTCTGCGTTTGCTCACCCAACCTCACCAAACCTCTCAGCCCCAAGAGTGTCCACCCTTATGTCTCAATCAGCTGTGGGTCTAGAGATGGTCAATAAAGGTGGCATCCCAGCCCCTGAACGAATTCTGTATGAATTTCTCTCTCTTTCACTGTCTTTGTTTCACGGGTTTTTAAAAGTAATTGATTTTTATAATGGGGTTTAGCTGCTTTTCACTGCTGTGTTTATGCCGCTTTACACCCACTTGACTCACTTACAGAGAGATATCAATACATTGGTTTTAAGAGTCTTACTAGTCAGATATATTCTTGGGCGGTGAACAGGGGGTGTTGAATCCAGTTCACTGAGCAAGGAGTAGGTCTTGTCTGTTACATATTGGGTTTATGGAACAGTATCTGAGCTAATTTGCAACCCTTGTGTTATGCATCACCCCACCTCACCTTTCCCGTTAAGCAGCCATAGTGTGTTTTCTAAACGTGTGACGCTGTTCTGTTTTGTAATTCAGTTCAAGTGTAGCGGTTTTTACATTCCCTCTATAAGTGATATCTTATGATAAGTGCCTTTTCCTGTGTGACTTATTTCACTTAGAATCGTCGTACCTAAATCTTCTCATCATGCTGCTACTAGCCTTATGATGTTGATTTCATGCCTGAGTGATATTCTATTGTACATAAGGACCACAACTTCTTTATCCATTTTTCTCTTTCCTGGGATATTTAAGGTGTAATGAAGTGGAGGTTCTTGTCAACAGAGCAGCCCTAAACTTTGGGGTGCCTGTGTCTTGCTGATTTTTAGTTTTCCCAATTTATACGCCTATGAGTGGAAGTGCCCTATGCTCTCTAAGCTGAGTTTTTTAGATGTTTCAGGACACACCGTACACTTCTCCAGAGTGGCTGTTGGCAATTTACATCCCGCCCATCAGCGTAGCAAGGCTCCCGTTTCTCCATGGCCTGTCCTGCATTTCTGGTTTTGACACTTTATTCAGCATGGCCCTTTTGACCGATGGGAAGCGAGACTTCTTTGTAGCGCTGATTTGCCTTTCCAGGTTGCTTGGTTGGCCAAAAAGGGCGTATGCGTTTTTTCCTGAATATATTCAGGAAAAAACGCATACGCCCTTTTTGGCCAAGGGCATCATGGTCGAGGTTTTGCCGCTTTTCCTGTGCTTTAAAGGCGATTCGAATCTACCTCCTGAAATCTGTTTCCTGCAATTCTGCCTTGCTTTCAAATCCTCTTCGTTGCCTTCCCTCAATATATTTGTGGACGAGAGTTATCATTTCTAACTCTGCAGGTTTGTGAATTGCAGTGCCCCTGAGCTCCATTTTTCAACTCGCTTTCTTGGGAGCTGGCCGCAAAAGCGCAGGATTGCTTCAGGCCCTATTGTGGTTCCGGGCGGCAGGCTGAGCCTGTGGTTAATTCTTCTTCCTGATGGGAAAATAGAGTGACCTGTGCCTGTCCCCACACCTAGACCTAGTCTCTCATTGGTTCCCCCTCTTCCCGTTCATCCTCAGGACAAATTTGCAACCTGTACAGAACAGGAGGTTAAAGGTGCTCATTCTCCAAGGAGGGAGATTGCTAGTAAAGCGGCTGTAATGGCAAGCCCGAGCACAAGGAGATGAGAAATGAGGTGCGTTTTAGAAACCTTTCCCGATCACACGGTGTACCATCTTCTGGGTTTCTCATGCATGTTTTCGATGTAGGAAGATGCCCTTGAACCTGGAGATTTTGGACCCATGGGATGGATACCACGCAGTATTACTTTAAAGGGTCTGCGTTTGCTCACCCAACCTCACCAAACCTCTCAGCCCCAAGAGTGTCCACCCTTATGTCTCAATCAGCTGTGGGTCTAGAGATGGTCAATCCAGGTGGCATCACAGCCCCTGAACGAATTTTGTAAGAATTTCTCTCTCTTTCACTGTCTTTGTTTCACGGGTTTTTAAAAGTAATTGATTTTTATAATGGGGTTTAGCTGCTTTTCACTGCTGTGTTTATGCCGGTTTACACCCACTTGACTCACTTACAGAGGGATATCAATACATTGGTTTTAAGATTCTTACTAGTCAGATATATTCTTGGGCGGTGAACAGGGGGTGTTGAGCCCAGTTCACTGAGCAAGGAGTAGGTCTTGTCTGTTACATATTGGGTTTATGGAACAGTATCTGAGCTAATTTGAAACCCTTGTTTTATGCATCACCCCACCTCACCTTTCCCGTTAAGCAGCCATAGTGTGTTTTCTAAACGTGTGACGCTGTTCTGTTTTGTAATTCAGTTCAAGTGTAGCGGTTTTTACATTCCCTCTATAAGTGATATCTTATGATAAGTGCCTTTTTCTGTGTGACTTATTTCACTTAGAGTCGTCGTACCTAAATCTTCTCATCATGCTGCTACTAGCCTTATGATGTTGATTTCATTGCTGAGTGATATGCCATTATACATATGGACCACAACTTCTTTATCCATTTTTCTATTTCCTGGGATATTTAAGTTGTAACGAAGTGGAGGTTCTTGTCAACAGAGCAGCCCTAAACTTTGGGGTGCCTGTGTCTTGCTGATTTTTAGTTTTCCCAATTTATACGCCTATGAGTGGAAGTGCCCTATGCTCTCTAAGCTGAGTTTTTTAGATGTTTCAGGACACACCGTACACTTCTCCAGAGTGGCTGTTGGCAATTTACATCCCGCCCATCAGCGTAGCAAGGCTCCCGTACCTCCATAGCCTGTCCTGCATTTCTGGTTTTGACACTTTATTCAGCATGGCCCTTTTGACCGATGGGAAGCGAGACTTCTTTGTAGCGCTGATTTGCCTTTCCAGGTTGCTTGGTTGGCCAAAAAGGGCGTATGCGTTTTTTCCTGAATATATTCAGGAAAAAACGCATACGCCCTTTTTGGCCAAGGGCATCATGGTCGAGGTTTTGCCGCTTTTCCTGTGCTTTAAAGGCGATTCGAATCTACCTCCTGAAATCTGTTTCCTGCAATTCTGCCTTGCTTTCAAATCCTCTTCGTTGCCTTCCCTCAATATATTTGTGGACGAGAGTTATCATTTCTAACTCTGCAGGTTTGTGAATTGCAGTGCCCCTGAGCTCCATTTTTCAACTCGCTTTCTTGGGAGCTGGCCCCAAAAGCGCAGGATTGCTTCAGGCACTATTGTGGTTCCGGGCGGCAGGCTGAGCCTGTGGTTAATTCTTCTTCCTGATGGGAAAATAGAGTGACCTGTGCCTGTCCCCACACCTAGACCTAGTCTCTCATTGGTTCCCCCTCTTCCCGTTCATCCTCAGGACAAATTGCAACCTGTTCGGAACAGGAGGTTAAAGGTGCTCATTATCCAAGGAGGGAGATTGCTAGTAAAGCGGCTGTAATGGCGAGCCCGAGCACAAGGAGATGAGAAATGAGGTGCGTTTTAGAAACCTTTCCCGATCACACGGTGTACCGTCTTCTGGGTTTCTCATGCATGTTTTCGATGTAGGAAGATGCCCTTGAACCTGGAAATTTTGGACCCATGGGATGGGTACCACGCAGTATTACTTTAAAGGGTCTGCGTTTGCTCACCCAACCTCACCAAACCTCTCAGCCCCAAGAGTGTCCACCCTTATGTCTCAATCAGCTGTGGGTCTAGAGATGGTCAATAAAGGTGGCATCCCAGCCCCTGAACGAATTCTGTATGAATTTCTCTCTCTTTCACTGTCTTTGTTTCACGGGTTTTTAAAAGTAATTGATTTTTATAATGGGGTTTAGCTGCTTTTCACTGCTGTGTTTATGCCGCTTTACACCCACTTGACTCACTTACAGAGAGATATCAATACATTGGTTTTAAGAGTCTTACTAGTCAGATATATTCTTGGGCGGTGAACAGGGGGTGTTGAATCCAGTTCACTGAGCAAGGAGTAGGTCTTGTCTGTTACATATTGGGTTTATGGAACAGTATCTGAGCTAATTTGAAACCCTTGTGTTATGCATCACCCCACCTCACCTTTCCCGTTAAGCAGCCATAGTGTGTTTCCTAAACGTGTGACGCTGTTCTGTTTTGTAATTCAGTTCAAGTGTAGCGGTTTTTACATTCCCTCTATAAGTGATATCTTATGATAAGTGCCTTTTTCTGTGTGACTTATGGCACTTAGAATCGTCGTACCTAAATCTTCTCATCATGCTGCTACTAGCCTTATGATGTTGATTTCATGCCTGAGTGACATTCCATTGTACATAAGGACCACAACTTCTTTATCCATTTTTCTCTTTCCTGGGACATTTAAGGTGTAATGAAGTGGAGGTTCTTGTCAACAGAGCAGCCCTAAACTTTGGGGTGCCTGTGTCTTGCTGATTTTTAGTTTTCCCAATTTATACGCCCATGAGTGGAACTGCCCTATGCTCTCTAAGCTGAGTTTTTTAGATGTTTCAGGACACACCGTACACTTCTCCAGAGTGGCTGTTGGCAATTTACATCCCGCCCATCAGCGTAGCAAGGCTCCCGTTTCTCCATGGCCTGTCCTGCATTTCTGGTTTTGACACTTTATTCAGCATGGCCCTTTTGACCGATGGGAAGCGAGACTTCTTTGTAGCGCTGATTTGCCTTTCCAGGTTGCTTGGTTGGCCAAAAAGGGCGTATGCGTTTTTTCCTGAATATATTCAGGAAAAAATGCATACGCCCTTTTTGGCCAAGGGCATCATGGTCGAGGTTTTGCCGCTTTTCCTGTGCTTTAAAGGCGATTCGAATCTACCTCCTGAAATCTGTTTCCTGCAATTCTGCCTTGCTTTCAAATCCTCTTCGTTGCCTTCCCTCAATATATTTGTGGACGAGAGTTATCATTTCTAACTCTGCAGGTTTGTGAATTGCAGTGCCCCTGAGCTCCATTTTTCAACTCGCTTTCTTGGGAGCTGGCCGCAAAAGCGCAGGATTGCTTCAGGCCCTATTGTGGTTCCGGGCGGCAGGCTGAGCCTGTGGTTAATTCTTCTTCCTGATGGGAAAATAGAGTGACCTGTGCCTGTCCCCACACCTAGACCTAGTCTCTCATTGGTTCCCCCTCTTCCCGTTCATCCTCAGGACAAATTTGCAACCTGTACAGAACAGGAGGTTAAAGGTGCTCATTCTCCAAGGAGGGAGATTGCTAGTAAAGCGGCTGTAATGGCAAGCCCGAGCACAAGGAGATGAGAAATGAGGTGCGTTTTAGAAACCTTTCCCGATCACACGGTGTACCATCTTCTGGGTTTCTCATGCATGTTTTCGATGTAGGAAGATGCCCTTGAACCTGGAGATTTTGGACCCATGGGATGGATACCACGCAGTATTACTTTAAAGGGTCTGCGTTTGCTCACCCAACCTCACCAAACCTCTCAGCCCCAAGAGTGTCCACCCTTATGTCTCAATCAGCTGTGGGTCTAGAGATGGTCAATCCAGGTGGCATCACAGCCCCTGAACGAATTTTGTAAGAATTTCTCTCTCTTTCACTGTCTTTGTTTCACGGGTTTTTAAAAGTAATTGATTTTTATAATGGGGTTTAGCTGCTTTTCACTGCTGTGTTTATGCCGGATTACACCCACTTGACTCAGTTACAGAGGGATATCAATACATTGGTTTTAAGATTCTTACTAGTCAGATATATTCTTGGGCGGTGAACAGGGGGTGTTGAGTCCAGTTCACTGAGCAAGGAGTAGGTCTTGACTGTTACATATTGGGTTTATGGAACAGTATCTGAGCTAATTTGAAACCCTTGTTTTATGCATCACCCCACCTCACCTTTCCCGTTAAGCAGCCATAGTGTGTTTTCTAAACGTGTGACGCTGTTCTGTTTTGTAATTCAGTTCAAGTGTAGCGGTTTTTACATTCCCTCTATAAGTGATATCTTATGATAAGTGCCTTTTTCTGTGTGACTTATTTCACTTAGAGTCGTCGTACCTAAATCTTCTCATCATGCTGCTACTAGCCTTATGATGTTGATTTCATTGCTGAGTGATATGCCATTATACATATGGACCACAACTTCTTTATCCATTTTTCTATTTCCTGGGATATTTAAGTTGTAACGAAGTGGAGGTTCTTGTCAACAGAGCAGCCCTAAACTTTGGGGTGCCTGTGTCTTGCTGATTTTTAGTTTTCCCAATTTATACGCCTATGAGTGGAAGTGCCCTATGCTCTCTAAGCTGAGTTTTTTAGATGTTTCAGGACACACCGTACACTTCTCCAGAGTGGCTGTTGGCAATTTACATCCCGCCCATCAGCGTAGCAAGGCTGCCGTACCTCCATGGCCTGTCCTGCATTTCTGGTTTTGACACTTTATTCAGCATGGCCCTTTTGACCGATGGGAAGCGAGACTTCTTTGTAGCGCTGATTTGCCTTTCCAGGTTGCTTGGTTGGCCTAAAAGGGCGTATGCGTTTTTTCCTGAATATATTCAGGAAAAAACGCATACGCCCTTTTTGGCCAAGGGCATCATTGTCGAAGTTTTGCCGCTTTTCCTGTGCTTTAAAGGCGATTCGAATCTACCTCCTGAAATCTGTTTCCTGCAATTCTGCCTTGCTTTCAAATCCTCTTCGTTGCCTTCCCTCAATATATTTGTGGACGAGAGTTAACATTTCTAACTCTGCAGGTTTGTGAATTGCAGTGCCCCTGAGCTCAATTTTTCAACTCGCTTTCTTGGGAGCTGGCCCCAAAAGCGCAGGATTGCTTCAGGCCCTATTGTGGTTCCGGGCGGCAGGCTGAGCCTGTGGTTAATTCTTCTTCCTGATGGGAAAATAGAGTGACCTGTGCCTGTCCCCAAACCTAGACCTAGTCTCTCATTGGTTCCCCCTCTTCCCGTTCATCCTCAGGACAAATTGCAACCTGTACGGAACAGGAGGTTAAAGGTGCTCATTCTCCAAGGAGGGAGATTGCTAGTAAAGCGGCTGGAATGGCGAACCCGAGCACAAGGAGATGAGAAATGAGGTGCGTTTTAGACATCTTTCCCGATCACATGGTGTACCATCTTCTGGGTTTCTCATGCATGTTTTTGATGTAGGAAGATGCCCTTGAAGCTGGAGATTTGGGACCCATGGGATGGATACCACGCAGTATTACTTTAAAGGGTCTGCGTTTGCTCACCCAACCTCACCAAACCTCTCAGCCCCAAGAGTGTCCACCCTTATGTCTCAATCAGCTGTGGGTCTAGAGATGGTCAATAAAGGTGGCATCCCAGCCCCTGAACGAATTCTGTATGAATTTCTCTCTCTTTCACTGTCTTTGTTTCACGGGTTTTTAAAAGTAATTGATTTTTATAATGGGGTTTAGCTGCTTTTCACTGCTGTGTTTATGCCGCTTTACACCCACTTGACTCACTTACAGAGAGATATCAATACATTGGTTTTAAGATTCTTACTAGTCAGATATATTCTTGGGCGGTGAACAGGGGGTGTTGAGTCCAGTTCACTGAGCAAGGAGTAGGTCTTGTCTGTTACATATTGGGTTTATGGAACAGTATCTGAGCTAATTTGAAACCCTTGTTTTATGCATCACCCCACCTCACCTTTCCCGTTAAGCAGCCATAGTGTGTTTTCTAAACGTGTGACGCTGTTCTGTTTTGTAATTCAGTTCAAGTGTAGCGGTTTTTACATTCCCTCTATAAGTGATATCTTATGATAAGTGCCTTTTTCTGTGTGACTTATTTCACTTAGAGTCGTCGTACCTAAATCTTCTCATCATGCTGCTACTAGCCTTATGATGTTGATTTCATTGCTGAGTGATATGCCATTATACATATGGACCACAACTTCTTTATCCATTTTTCTATTTCCTGGGATATTTAAGTTGTAACGAAGTGGAGGTTCTTGTCAACAGAGCAGCCCTAAACTTTGGGGTGCCTGTGTCTTGCTGATTTTTAGTTTTCCCAATTTATACGCCTATGAGTGGAAGTGCCCTATGCTCTCTAAGCTGAGTTTTTTAGATGTTTCAGGACACACCGTACACTTCTCCAGAGTGGCTGTTGGCAATTTACATCCCGCCCATCAGCGTAGCAAGGCTCCCGTACCTCCATGGCCTGTCCTGCATTTCTGGTTTTGACACTTTATTCAGCATGGCCCTTTTGACCGATGGGAAGCGAGACTTCTTTGTAGCGCTGATTTGCCTTTCCAGGTTGCTTGGTTGGCCAAAAAGGGCGTATGCGTTTTTTCCTGAATATATTCAGGAAAAAACGCATACGCCCTTTTTGGCCAAGGGCATCATGGTCGAGGTTTTGCCGCTTTTCCTGTGCTTTAAAGGCGATTCGAATCTACCTCCTGAAATCTGTTTCCTGCAATTCTGCCTTGCTTTCAAATCCTCTTCGTTGCCTTCCCTCAATATATTTGTGGACGAGAGTTATCATTTCTAACTCTGCAGGTTTGTGAATTGCAGTGCCCCTGAGCTCCATTTTTCAACTCGCTTTCTTGGGAGCTGGCCCCAAAAGCGCAGGATTGCTTCAGGCCCTATTGTGGTTCCGGGCGGCAGGCTGAGCCTGTGGTTAATTCTTCTTCCTGATGGGAAAATAGAGTGACCTGTGCCTGTCCCCACACCTAGACCTAGTCTCTCATTGGTTCCCCCTCTTCCCGTTCATCCTCAGGACAAATTGCAACCTGTTCGGAACAGGAGGTTAAAGGTGCTCATTATCCAAGGAGGGAGATTGCTAGTAAAGCGGCTGTAATGGCGAGCCCGAGCACAAGGAGATGAGAAATGAGGTGCGTTTTAGAAACCTTTCCCGATCACACGGTGTACCGTCTTCTGGGTTTCTCATGCATGTTTTCGATGTAGGAAGATGCCCTTGAACCTGGAAATTTTGGACCCATGGGATGGGTACCACGCAGTATTACTTTAAAGGGTCTGCGTTTGCTCACCCAACCTCACCAAACCTCTCAGCCCCAAGAGTGTCCACCCTTATGTCTCAATCAGCTGTGGGTCTAGAGATGGTCAATAAAGGTGGCATCCCAGCCCCTGAACGAATTCTGTATGAATTTCTCTCTCTTTCACTGTCTTTGTTTCACGGGTTTTTAAAAGTAATTGATTTTTATAATGGGGTTTAGCTGCTTTTCACTGCTGTGTTTATGCCGCTTTACACCCACTTGACTCACTTACAGAGAGATATCAATACATTGGTTTTAAGAGTCTTACTAGTCAGATATATTCTTGGGCGGTGAACAGGGGGTGTTGAATCCAGTTCACTGAGCAAGGAGTAGGTCTTGTCTGTTACATATTGGGTTTATGGAACAGTATCTGAGCTAATTTGAAACCCTTGTGTTATGCATCACCCCACCTCACCTTTCCCGTTAAGCAGCCATAGTGTGTTTCCTAAACGTGTGACGCTGTTCTGTTTTGTAATTCAGTTCAAGTGTAGCGGTTTTTACATTCCCTCTATAAGTGATATCTTATGATAAGTGCCTTTTTCTGTGTGACTTATGGCACTTAGAATCGTCGTACCTAAATCTTCTCATCATGCTGCTACTAGCCTTATGATGTTGATTTCATGCCTGAGTGACATTCCATTGTACATAAGGACCACAACTTCTTTATCCATTTTTCTCTTTCCTGGGACATTTAAGGTGTAATGAAGTGGAGGTTCTTGTCAACAGAGCAGCCCTAAACTTTGGGGTGCCTGTGTCTTGCTGATTTTTAGTTTTCCCAATTTATACGCCCATGAGTGGAACTGCCCTATGCTCTCTAAGCTGAGTTTTTTAGATGTTTCAGGACACACCGTACACTTCTCCAGAGTGGCTGTTGGCAATTTACATCCCGCCCATCAGCGTAGCAAGGCTCCCGTTTCTCCATGGCCTGTCCTGCATTTCTGGTTTTGACACTTTATTCAGCATGGCCCTTTTGACCGATGGGAAGCGAGACTTCTTTGTAGCGCTGATTTGCCTTTCCAGGTTGCTTGGTTGGCCAAAAAGGGCGTATGCGTTTTTTCCTGAATATATTCAGGAAAAAACGCATACGCCCTTTTTGGCCAAGGGCATCATGGTCGAGGTCTTGCCACTTTTCCTGTGCTTTAAAGGCGATTCGAATCTACCTCCTGAAATCTGTTTCCTGCAATTCTGCCTTGCTTTCAAATCCTCTTCGTTGCCTTCCCTCAATATATTTGTGGACGAGAGTTATCATTTCTAACTCTGCAGGTTTGTGAATTGCAGTGCCCCTGAGCTCCATTTTTCAACTCGCTTTCTTGGGAGCTGGCCCCAAAAGCGCAGGATTGCTTCAGGCCCTATTGTGGTTCCGGGCGGCAGGCTGAGCCTGTGGTTAATTCTTCTTCCTGATGGGAAAATAGAGTGACCTGTGCCTGTCCCCACACCTAGACCTAGTCTCTCATTGGTTCCCCCTCTTCCCGTTCATCCTCAGGACAAATTGCAACCTGTTCGGAACAGGAGGTTAAAGGTGCTCATTATCCAAGGAGGGAGATTGCTAGTAAAGCGGCTGTAATGGCGAGCCCGAGCACAAGGAGATGAGAAATGAGGTGCGTTTTAGAAACCTTTCCCGATCACACGGTGTACCGTCTTCTGGGTTTCTCATGCATGTTTTCGATGTAGGAAGATGCCCTTGAACCTGGAGATTTTGGACCCATGGGATGGGTACCACGCAGTATTACTTTAAAGGGTCTGCGTTTGCTCACCCAACCTCACCAAACCTCTCAGCCCCAAGAGTGTCCACCCTTATGTCTCAATCAGCTGTGGGTCTAGAGATGGTCAATAAAGGTGGCATCCCAGCCCCTGAACGAATTCTGTATGAATTTCTCTCTCTTTCACTGTCTTTGTTTCACGGGTTTTTAAAAGTAATTGATTTTTATAATGGGGTTTAGCTGCTTTTCACTGCTGTGTTTATGCCGCTTTACACCCACTTGACTCACTTACAGAGAGATATCAATACATTGGTTTTAAGAGTCTTACTAGTCAGATATATTCTTGGGCGGTGAACAGGGGGTGTTGAATCCAGTTCACTGAGCAAGGAGTAGGTCTTGTCTGTTACATATTGGGTTTATGGAACAGTATCTGAGCTAATTTGAAACCCTTGTGTTATGCATCACCCCACCTCACCTTTCCCGTTAAGCAGCCATAGTGTGTTTTCTAAACGTGTGACGCTGTTCTGTTTTGTAATTCAGTTCAAGTGTAGCGGTTTTTACATTCCCTCTATAAGTGATATCTTATGATAAGTGCCTTTTTCTGTGTGACTTATTTCACTTAGAATCGTCGTACCTAAATCTTCTCATCATGCTGCTACTAGCCTTATGATGTTGATTTCATGCCTGAGTGATATTCCATTGTACATAAGGACCACAACTTCTTTATCCATTTTTCTCTTTCCTGGGATATTTAAGGTGTAATGAAGTGGAGGTTCTTGTCAACAGAGCAGCCCTAAACTTTGGGGTGCCTGTGTCTTGCTGATTTTTAGTTTTCCCAATTTATACGCCTATGAGTGGAAGTGCCCTATGCTCTCTAAGCTGAGTTTTTTAGATGTTTCAGGACACACCGTACACTTCTCCAGAGTGGCTGTTGGCAATTTACATCCCGCCCATCAGCGTAGCAAGGCTCCCGTTTCTCCATGGCCTGTCCTGCATTTCTGGTTTTGACACTTTATTCAGCATGGCCCTTTTGACCGATGGGAAGCGAGACTTCTTTGTAGCGCTGATTTGCCTTTCCAGGTTGCTTGGTTGGCCAAAAAGAGCGTATGCGTTTTTTCCTGAATATATTCAGGAAAAAACGCATACGCCCTTTTTGGCCAAGGGCATCATGGTCGAGGTTTTGCCGCTTTTCCTGTGCTTTAAAGGCGATTCGAATCTACCTCCTGAAATCTGTTTCCTGCAATTCTGCCTTGCTTTCAAATCCTCTTCGTTGCCTTCCCTCAATATATTTGTGGACGAGAGTTATCATTTCTAACTCTGCAGGTTTGTGAATTGCAGTGCCCCTGAGCTCCATTTTTCAACTCGCTTTCTTGGGAGCTGGCCCCAAAAGCGCAGGATTGCTTCAGGCCCTATTGTGGTTCCGGGCGGCAGGCTGAGCCTGTGGTTAATTCTTCTTCCTGATGGGAAAATAGAGTGACCTGTGCCTGTCCCCACACCTAGACCTAGTCTCTCATTGGTTCCCCCTCTTCCCGTTCATCCTCAGGACAAATTGCAACCTGTTCGGAACAGGAGGTTAAAGGTGCTCATTATCCAAGGAGGGAGATTGCTAGTAAAGCGGATGTAATGGCGAGCCCGAGCACAAGGAGATGAGAAATGAGGTGCGTTTTAGAAACCTTTCCCGATCACACGGTGTACCGTCTTCTGGGTTTCTCATGCATGTTTTCGATGTAGGAAGATGCCCTTGAACCTGGAGATTTTGGACCCATGGGATGGATACCACGCAGTATTACTTTAAAGGGTCTGCGTTTGCTCACCCAACCTCACCAAACCTCTCAGCCCCAAGAGTGTCCACCCTTATGTCTCAATCAGCTGTGGGTCTAGAGATGGTCAATCCAGGTGGCATCACAGCCCCTGAACGAATTTTGTAAGAATTTCTCTCTCTTTCACTGTCTTTGTTTCACGGGTTTTTAAAAGTAATTGATTTTTATAATGGGGTTTAGCTGCTTTTCACTGCTGTGTTTATGCCGGTTTACACCCACTTGACTCAGTTACAGAGGGATATCAATACATTGGTTTTAAGATTCTTACTAGTCAGATATATTCTTGGGCGGTGAACAGGGGGTGTTGAGTCCAGTTCACTGAGCAAGGAGTAGGTCTTGACTGTTACATATTGGGTTTATGGAACAGTATCTGAGCTAATTTGAAACCCTTGTTTTATGCATCACCCCACCTCACCTTTCCCGTTAAGCAGCCATAGTGTGTTTTCTAAACGTGTGACGCTGTTCTGTTTTGTAATTCAGTTCAAGTGTAGCTGTTTTTACATTCCCTCTATAAGTGATATCTTATGATAAGTGTCTTTTTCTGTGTGACTTATTTCACTTAGAGTCGTCGTACCTAAATCTTCTCATCATGCTGCTACTAGCCTTATGATGTTGATTTCATTGCTGAGTGATATGCCATTATACATATGGACCACAACTTCTTTATCCATTTTTCTATTTCCTGGGATATTTAAGTTGTAACGAAGTGGAGGTTCTTGTCAACAGAGCAGCCCTAAACTTTGGGGTGCCTGTGTCTTGCTGATTTTTAGTTTTCCCAATTTATACGCCTATGAGTGGAAGTGCCCTATGCTCTCTAAGCTGAGTTTTTTAGATGTTTCAGGACACACCGTACACTTCTCCAGAGTGGCTGTTGGCAATTTACATCCCGCCCATCAGCGTAGCAAGGCTCCCTTACCTCCATGGCCTGTCCTGCATTTCTGGTTTTGACACTTTATTCAGCATGGCCCTTTTGACCGATGGGAAGCGAGACTTCTTTGTAGCGCTGATTTGCCTTTCCAGGTTGCTTGGTTGGCCAAAAAGGGCGTATGCGTTTTTTCCTGAATATATTCAGGAAAAAACGCATACGCCCTTTTTGGCCAAGGGCATCATGGTCGAGGTTTTGCCGCTTTTCCTGTGCTTTAAAGGCGATTCGAATCTACCTCCTGAAATCTGTTTCCTGCAATTCTGCCTTGCTTTCAAATCCTCTTCGTTGCCTTCCCTCAATATATTTGTGGACGAGAGTTATCATTTCTAACTCTGCAGGTTTGTGAATTGCAGTGCCCCTGAGCTCCATTTTTCAACTCGCTTTCTTGGGAGCTGGCCCCAAAAGCGCAGGATTGCTTCAGGCCCTATTGTGGTTCCGGGCGGCAGGCTGAGCCTGTGGTTAATTCTTCTTCCTGATGGGAAAATAGAGTGACCTGTGCCTGTCCCCACACCTAGACCTAGTCTCTCATTGGTTCCCCCTCTTCCCGTTCATCCTCAGGACAAATTGCAACCTGTTCGGAACAGGAGGTTAAAGGTGCTCATTATCCAAGGAGGGAGATTGCTAGTAAAGTGGCTGTAATGGCGAGCCCGAGCACAAGGAGATGAGAAATGAGGTGCGTTTTAGAAACCTTTCCCGATCACACGGTGTACCGTCTTCTGGGTTTCTCATGCATGTTTTCGATGTAGGAAGATGCCCTTGAACCTGGAGATTTTGGACCCATGGGATGGGTACCACGCAGTATTACTTTAAAGGGTCTGCGTTTGCTCACCCAACCTCACCAAACCTCTCAGCCCCAAGAGTGTCCACCCTTATGTCTCAATCAGCTGTGGGTCTAGAGATGGTCAATCCAGGTGGCATCCCAGCCCCTGAACGAATTCTGTATGAATTTCTCTCTCTTTCACTGTCTTTGTTTCACGGGTTTTTAAAAGTAATTGATTTTTATAATGGGGTTTAGCTGCTTTTCACTGCTGTGTTTATGCCGCTTTACACCCACTTGACTCACTTACAGAGAGATATCAATACATTGGTTTTAAGAGTCTTACTAGTCAGATATATTCTTGGGCGGTGAACAGGGGGTGTTGAATCCAGTTCACTGAGCAAGGAGTAGGTCTTGTCTGTTACATATTGGGTTTATGGAACAGTATCTGAGCTAATTTGCAACCCTTGTGTTATGCATCACCCCACCTCACCTTTCCCGTTAAGCAGCCATAGTGTGTTTTCTAAACGTGTGACGCTGTTCTGTTTTGTAATTCAGTTCAAGTGTAGCGGTTTTTACATTCCCTCTATAAGTGATATCTTATGATAAGTGCCTTTTTCTGTGTGACTTATTTCACTTAGAATCGTCGTACCTAAATCTTCTCATCATGCTGCTACTAGCCTTATGATGTTGATTTCATGCCTGAGTGATATTCCATTGTACATAAGGACCACAACTTCTTTATCCATTTTTCTCTTTCCTGGGATATTTAAGGTGTAATGAAGTGGAGGTTCTTGTCAACAGAGCAGCCCTAAACTTTGGGGTGCCTGTGTCTTGCTGATTTTTAGTTTTCCCAATTTATACGCCTATGAGTGGAAGTGCCCTATGCTCTCTAAGCTGAGTTTTCTAGATGTTTCAGGACACACCGTACACTTCTCCAGAGTGGCTGTTGGCAATTTACATCCCGCCCATCAGCGTAGCAAGGCTCCCGTTTCTCCATGGCCTGTCCTGCATTTCTGGTTTTGACACTTTATTCAGCATGGCCCTTTTGACCGATGGGAAGCGAGACTTCTTTGTAGCGCTGATTTGCCTTTCCAGGTTGCTTGGTTGGCCAAAAAGGGCGTATGCGTTTTTTCCTGAATATATTCAGGAAAAAACGCATACGCCCTTTTTGGCCAAGGGCATCATGGTCGAGGTTTTGCCGCTTTTCCTGTGCTTTAAAGGCGATTCGAATCTACCTCCTGAAATCTGTTTCCTGCAATTCTGCCTTGCTTTCAAATCCTCTTCGTTGCCTTCCCTCAATATATTTGTGGACGAGAGTTATCATTTCTAACTCTGCAGGTTTGTGAATTGCAGTGCCCCTGAGCTCCATTTTTCAACTCGCTTTCTTGGGAGCTGGCCGCAAAAGCGCAGGATTGCTTCAGGCCCTATTGTGGTTCCGGGCGGCAGGCTGAGCCTGTGGTTAATTCTTCTTCCTGATGGGAAAATAGAGTGACCTGTGCCTGTCCCCACACCTAGACCTAGTCTCTCATTGGTTCCCCCTCTTCCTGTTCATCCTCAGGACAAATTTGCAACCTGTACAGAACAGGAGGTTAAAGGTGCTCATTCTCCAAGGAGGGAGATTGCTAGTAAAGCGGCTGTAATGGCAAGCCCGAGCACAAGGAGATGAGAAATGAGGTGCGTTTTAGAAACCTTTCCCGATCACACGGTGTACCATCTTCTGGGTTTCTCATGCATGTTTTCGATGTAGGAAGATGCCCTTGAACCTGGAGATTTTGGACCCATGGGATGGATACCACGCAGTATTACTTTAAAGGGTCTGCGTTTGCTCACCCAACCTCACCAAACCTCTCAGCCCCAAGAGTGTCCACCCTTATGTCTCAATCAGCTGTGGGTCTAGAGATGGTCAATCCAGGTGGCATCACAGCCCCTGAACGAATTTTGTAAGAATTTCTCTCTCTTTCACTGTCTTTGTTTCACGGGTTTTTAAAAGTAATTGATTTTTATAATGGGGTTTAGCTGCTTTTCACTGCTGTGTTTATGCCGGTTTACACCCACTTGACTCAGTTACAGAGGGATATCAATACATTGGTTTTAAGATTCTTACTAGTCAGATATATTCTTGGGCGGTGAACAGGGGGTGTTGAGTCCAGTTCACTGAGCAAGGAGTAGGTCTTGACTGTTACATATTGGGTTTATGGAACAGTATCTGAGCTAATTTGAAACCCTTGTTTTATGCATCACCCCACCTCACCTTTCCAGTTAAGCAGCCATAGTGTGTTTTCTAAACGTGTGACGCTGTTCTGTTTTGTAATTCAGTTCAAGTGTAGCGGTTTTTACATTCCCTCTATAAGTGATATCTTATGATAAGTGCCTTTTTCTGTGTGACTTATTTCACTTAGAGTCGTCGTACCTAAATCTTCTCATCATGCTGCTACTAGCCTTATGATGTTGATTTCATTGCTGAGTGATATGCCATTATACATATGGACCACAACTTCTTTATCCATTTTTCTATTTCCTGGGATATTTAAGTTGTAAGGAAGTGGAGGTTCTTGTCAACAGAGCAGCCCTAAACTTTGGGGTGCCTGTGTCTTGCTGATTTTTAGTTTTCCCAATTTATACGCCTATGAGTGGAAGTGCCCTATGCTCTCTAAGCTGAGTTTTTTAGATGTTTCAGGACACA
Organism: Balaenoptera borealis; assembly: GCF_965194805.1. Classification (NCBI taxonomy): domain Eukaryota; kingdom Metazoa; phylum Chordata; class Mammalia; order Artiodactyla; family Balaenopteridae; genus Balaenoptera; species Balaenoptera borealis. The sequence goes on from NW_028122959.1 coordinate 176,871, forward strand.
CCGTACACTTCTCCAGAGTGGCTGTTGGCAATTTACATTCCGCCCATCAGCGTAGCAAGGCTCCCGTACCTCCATGGCCTGTCCTGCATTTCTGGTTTTGACACTTTATTCAGCATGGCCCTTTTGACCGATGGGAAGCGAGACTTCTTTGTAGCGCTGATTTGCCTTTCCAGGTTGCTTGGTTGGCCAAAAAGGGCGTATGCGTTTTTTCCTGAATATATTCAGGAAAAAACGCATACGCCCTTTTTGGCCAAGGGCATCATGGTCGAGGTTTTGCCGCTTTTCCTGTGCTTTAAAGGCGATTCGAATCTACCTCCTGAAATCTGTTTCCTGCAATTCTGCCTTGTTTTCAAATCCTCTTCGTTGCCTTCCCTCAATATATTTGTGGACGAGAGTTATCATTTCTAACTCTGCAGGTTTGTGAATTGCAGTGCCCCTGAGCTCCATTTTTCAACTCGCTTTCTTGGGAGCTGGCCCCAAAAGCGCAGGATTGCTTCAGGCCCTATTGTGGTTCCGGGCGGCAGGCTGAGCCTGTGGTTAATTCTTCTTCCTGATGGGAAAATAGAGTGACCTGTGCCTGTCCCCACACCTAGACCTAGTCTCTCATTGGTTCCCCCTCTTCCCGTTCATCCTCAGGACAAATTGCAACCTGTTCGGAACAGGAGGTTAAAGGTGCTCATTATCCAAGGAGGGAGATTGCTAGTAAAGCGGCTGTAATGGCGAGCCCGAGCACAAGGAGATGAGAAATGAGGTGCGTTTTAGAAACCTTTCCCGATCACACGGTGTACCGTCTTCTGGGTTTCTCATGCATGTTTTCGATGTAGGAAGATGCCCTTGAACCTGGAGATTTTGGACCCATGGGATGGGTACCACGCAGTATTACTTTAAAGGGTCTGCGTTTGCTCACCCAACCTCACCAAACCTCTCAGCCCCAAGAGTGTCCACCCTTATGTCTCAATCAGCTGTGGGTCTAGAGATGGTCAATAAAGGTGGCATCCCAGCCCCTGAACGAATTCTGTATGAATTTCTCTCTCTTTCACTGTCTTTGTTTCACGGGTTTTTAAAAGTAATTGATTTTTATAATGGGGTTTAGCTGCTTTTCACTGCTGTGTTTATGCCGCTTTACACCCACTTGACTCACTTACAGAGAGATATCAATACATTGGTTTTAAGAGTCTTACTAGTCAGATATATTCTTGGGCGGTGAACAGGGGGTGTTGAATCCAGTTCACTGAGCAAGGAGTAGGTCTTGTCTGTTACATATTGGGTTTATGGAACAGTATCTGAGCTAATTTGCAACCCTTGTGTTATGCATCACCCCACCTCACCTTTCCCGTTAAGCAGCCATAGTGTGTTTTCTAAACGTGTGACGCTGTTCTGTTTTGTAATTCAGTTCAAGTGTAGCGGTTTTTACATTCCCTCTATAAGTGATATCTTATGATAAGTGCCTTTTTCTGTGTGACTTATTTCACTTAGAATCGTCGTACCTAAATCTTCTCATCATGCTGCTACTAGCCTTATGATGTTGATTTCATGCCTGAGTGATATTCCATTGTACATAAGGACCACAACTTCTTTATCCATTTTTCTCTTTCCTGGGATATTTAAGGTGTAATGAAGTGGAGGTTCTTGTCAACAGAGCAGCCCTAAACTTTGGGGTGCCTGTGTCTTGCTGATTTTTAGTTTTCCCAATTTATACGCCTATGAGTGGAAGTGCCCTATGCTCTCTAAGCTGAGTTTTCTAGATGTTTCAGGACACACCGTACACTTCTCCAGAGTGGCTGTTGGCAATTTACATCCCGCCCATCAGCGTAGCAAGGCTCCCGTTTCTCCATGGCCTGTCCTGCATTTCTGGTTTTGACACTTTATTCAGCATGGCCCTTTTGACCGATGGGAAGCGAGACTTCTTTGTAGCGCTGATTTGCCTTTCCAGGTTGCTTGGTTGGCCAAAAAGGGCGTATGCGTTTTTTCCTGAATATATTCAGGAAAAAACGCATACGCCCTTTTTGGCCAAGGGCATCATGGTCGAGGTTTTGCTGCTTTTCCTGTGCTTTAAAGGCGATTCGAATCTACCTCCTGAAATCTGTTTCCTGCAATTCTGCCTTGCTTTCAAATCCTCTTCGTTGCCTTCCCTCAATATATTTGTGGACGAGAGTTATCATTTCTAACTCTGCAGGTTTGTGAATTGCAGTGCCCCTGAGCTCCATTTTTCAACTCGCTTTCTTGGGAGCTGGCCGCAAAAGCGCAGGATTGCTTCAGGCCCTATTGTGGTTCCGGGCGGCAGGCTGAGCCTGTGGTTAATTCTTCTTCCTGATGGGAAAATAGAGTGACCTGTGCCTGTCCCCACACCTAGACCTAGTCTCTCATTGGTTCCCCCTCTTCCCGTTCATCCTCAGGACAAATTTGCAACCTGTACAGAACAGGAGGTTAAAGGTGCTCATTCTCCAAGGAGGGAGATTGCTAGTAAAGCGGCTGTAATGGCAAGCCCGAGCACAAGGAGATGAGAAATGAGGTGCGTTTTAGAAACCTTTCCCGATCACACGGTGTACCATCTTCTGGGTTTCTCATGCATGTTTTTGATGTAGGAAGATGCCCTTGAACCTGGAGATTTTGGACCCATGGGATGGATACCACGCAGTATTACTTTAAAGGGTCTGCGTTTGCTCACCCAACCTCACCAAACCTCTCAGCCCCAAGAGTGTCCACCCTTATGTCTCAATCAGCTGTGGGTCTAGAGATGGTCAATCCAGGTGGCATCACAGCCCCTGAACGCATTGTGTAAGAATTTCTCTCTCTTTCACTGTCTTTGTTTCATGGGTGTTTCAAAGTAATTTATTTTTATAATGGGGTTTAGCTGCTTTTCACTGCTGTGTTTATGCCGCTTTACACCCACTTGACACACTAACAGAGAGATATCAATACATAGGTTTTAAGATTCTTACTAGTCAGATATATTCTTGGGCGGTGAACAGGGGGTGTTGAGTCCAGTTCACTGAGCAAGGAGTAGGTCTTGACTGTTACATATTGGGTTTATGGAACAGTATCTGAGCTAATTTGAAACCCTTGTTTTATGCATCACCCCACCTCACCTTTCCCGTTAAGCAGCCATAGTGTGTTTTCTAAACGTGTGACGCTGTTCTGTTTTGTAATTCAGTTCAAGTGTAGCGGTTTTTACATTCCCTCTATAAGTGATATCTTATGATAAGTGCCTTTTTCTGTGTGACTTATTTCACTTAGAGTCGTCGTACCTAAATCTTCTCATCATGCTGCTACTAGCCTTATGATGTTGATTTCATTGCTGAGTGATATGCCATTATACATATGGACCACAACTTCTTTATCCATTTTTCTATTTCCTGGGATATTTAAGTTGTAAGGAAGTGGAGGTTCTTGTCAACAGAGCAGCCCTAAACTTTGGGGTGCCTGTGTCTTGCTGATTTTTAGTTTTCCCAATTTATACGCCTATGAGTGGAAGTGCCCTATGCTCTCTAAGCTGAGTTTTTTAGATGTTTCAGGACACACCGTACACTTCTCCAGAGTGGCTGTTGGCAATTTACATCCCGCCCATCAGCATAGCAAGGCTCCCGTACCTCCATGGCCTGTCCTGCATTTCTGGTTTTGACACTTTATTCAGCATGGCCCTTTTGACCGATGGGAAGCGAGACTTCTTTGTAGCGCTGATTTGCCTTTCCAGGTTGCTTGGTTGGCCAAAAAGGGCGTATGCGTTTTTTCCTGAATATATTCAGGAAAAAACGCATACGCCCTTTTTGGCCAAGGGCATCATGGTCGAGGTTTTGCCGCTTTTCCTGTGCTTTAAAGGCGATTCGAATCTACCTCCTGAAATCTGTTTCCTGCAATTCTGCCTTGCTTTCAAATCCTCTTCGTTGCCTTCCCTCAATATATTTGTGGACGAGAGTTATCATTTCTAACTCTGCAGGTTTGTGAATTGCAGTGCCCCTGAGCTCCATTTTTCAACTCGCTTTCTTGGGAGCTGGCCCCAAAAGCGCAGGATTGCTTCAGGCCCTATTGTGGTTCCGGGCGGCAGGCTGAGCCTGTGGTTAATTCTTCTTCCTGATGGGAAAATAGAGTGACCTGTGCCTGTCCCCACACCTAGACCTAGTCTCTCATTGGTTCCCCCTCTTCCCGTTCATCCTCAGGACAAATTGCAACCTGTTCGGAACAGGAGGTTAAAGGTGCTCATTATCCAAGGAGGGAGATTGCTAGTAAAGCGGTTGTAATGGCGAGCCCGAGCACAAGGAGATGAGAAATGAGGTGCGTTTTAGAAACCTTTCCCGATCACACGGTGTACCGTCTTCTGGGTTTCTCATGCATGTTTTCGATGTAGGAAGATGCCCTTGAACCTGGAGATTTTGGACCCATGGGATGGGTACCACGCAGTATTACTTTAAAGGGTCTGCGTTTGCTCACCCAACCTCACCAAACCTCTCAGCCCCAAGAGTGTCCACCCTTATGTCTCAATCAGCTGTGGGTCTAGAGATGGTCAATAAAGGTGGCATCCCAGCCCCTGAACGAATTCTGTATGAATTTCTCTCTCTTTCACTGTCTTTGTTTCACGGGTTTTTAAAAGTAATTGATTTTTATAATGGGGTTTAGCTGCTTTCCACTGCTGTGTTTATGCCGCTTTACACCCACTTGACTCACTTACAGAGAGATATCAATACATTGGTTTTAAGAGTCTTACTAGTCAGATATATTCTTGGGCGGTGAACAGGGGGTGTTGAATCCAGTTCACTGAGCAAGGAGTAGGTCTTGTCTGTTACATATTGGGTTTATGGAACAGTATCTGAGCTAATTTGCAACCCTTGTGTTATGCATCACCCCACCTCACCTTTCCCGTTAAGCAGCCATAGTGTGTTTTCTAAACGTGTGACGCTGTTCTGTTTTGTAATTCAGTTCAAGTGTAGCGGTTTTTACATTCCCTCTATAAGTGATATCTTATGATAAGTGCCTTTTTCTGTGTGACTTATTTCACTTAGAATCGTCGTACCTAAATCTTCTCATCATGCTGCTACTAGCCTTATGATGTTGATTTCATGCCTGAGTGATATTCCATTGTACATAAGGACCACAACTTCTTTATCCATTTTTCTCTTTCCTGGGATATTTAAGGTGTAATGAAGTGGAGGTTCTTGTCAACAGAGCAGCCCTAAACTTTGGGGTGCCTGTGTCTTGCTGATTTTTAGTTTTCCCAATTTATACGCCTATGAGTGGAAGTGCCCTATGCTCTCTAAGCTGAGTTTTCTAGATGTTTCAGGACACACCGTACACTTCTCCAGAGTGGCTGTTGGCAATTTACATCCCGCCCATCAGCGTAGCAAGGCTCCCGTTTCTCCATGGCCTGTCCTGCATTTCTGGTTTTGACACTTTATTCAGCATGGCCCTTTTGACCGATGGGAAGCGAGACTTCTTTGTAGCGCTGATTTGCCTTTCCAGGTTGCTTGGTTGGCCAAAAAGGGCGTATGCGTTTTTTCCTGAATATATTCAGGAAAAAACGCATACGCCCTTTTTGGCCAAGGGCATCATGGTCGAGGTTTTGCCGCTTTTCCTGTGCTTTAAAGGCGATTCGAATCTACCTCCTGAAATCTGTTTCCTGCAATTCTGCCTTGCTTTCAAATCCTCTTCGTTGCCTTCCCTCAATATATTTGTGGACGAGAGTTATCATTTCTAACTCTGCAGGTTTGTGAATTGCAGTGCCCCTGAGCTCCATTTTTCAACTCGCTTTCTTGGGAGCTGGCCGCAAAAGCGCAGGATTGCTTCAGGCCCTATTGTGGTTCCGGGCGGCAGGCTGAGCCTGTGGTTAATTCTTCTTCCTGATGGGAAAATAGAGTGACCTGTGCCTGTCCCCACACCTAGACCTAGTCTCTCATTGGTTCCCCCTCTTCCCGTTCATCCTCAGGACAAATTTGCAACCTGTACAGAACAGGAGGTTAAAGGTGCTCATTCTCCAAGGAGGGAGATTGCTAGTAAAGCGGCTGTAATGGCAAGCCCGAGCACAAGGAGATGAGAAATGAGGTGCGTTTTAGAAACCTTTCCCGATCACACGGTGTACCATCTTCTGGGTTTCTCATGCATGTTTTCGATGTAGGAAGATGCCCTTGAACCTGGAGATTTTGGACCCATGGGATGGATACCACGCAGTATTACTTTAAAGGGTCTGCGTTTGCTCACCCAACCTCACCAAACCTCTCAGCCCCAAGAGTGTCCACCCTTATGTCTCAATCAGCTGTGGGTCTAGAGATGGTCAATCCAGGTGGCATCACAGCCCCTGAACGAATTTTGTAAGAATTTCTCTCTCTTTCACTGTCTTTGTTTCACGGGTTTTTAAAAGTAATTGATTTTTATAATGGGGTTTAGCTGCTTTTCACTGCTGTGTTTATGCCGGTTTACACCCACTTGACTCAGTTACAGAGGGATATCAATACATTGGTTTTAAGATTCTTACTAGTCAGATATATTCTTGGGCGGTGAACAGGGGGTGTTGAGTCCAGTTCACTGAGCAAGGAGTAGGTCTTGACTGTTACATATTGGGTTTATGGAACAGTATCTGAGCTAATTTGAAACCCTTGTTTTATGCATCACCCCACCTCACCTTTCCCGTTAAGCAGCCATAGTGTGTTTTCTAAACGTGTGACGCTGTTCTGTTTTGTAATTCAGTTCAAGTGTAGCTGTTTTTACATTCCCTCTATAAGTGATATCTTATGATAAGTGCCTTTTTCTGTGTGACTTATTTCACTTAGAGTCGTCGTACCTAAATCTTCTCATCATGCTGCTACTAGCCTTATGATGTTAATTTCATTGCTGAGTGATATGCCATTATGCATATGGACCACAACTTCTTTATCCATTTTTCTATTTCCTGGGATATTTAAGTTGTAAGGAAGTGGAGGTTCTTGTCAACAGAGCAGCCCTAAACTTTGGGGTGCCTGTGTCTTGCTGATTTTTAGTTTTCCCAATTTATACGCCTATGAGTGGAAGTGCCCTATGCTCTCTAAGCTGAGTTTTTTAGATGTTTCAGGACACACCGTACACTTCTCCAGAGTGGCTGTTGGCAATTTACATCCCGCCCATCAGCGTAGCAAGGCTCCCGTACCTCCATGGCCTGTCCTGCATTTCTGGTTTTGACACTTTATTCAGCATGGCCCTTTTGACCGATGGGAAGCGAGACTTCTTTGTAGCGCTGATTTGCCTTTCCAGGTTGCTTGGTTGGCCAAAAAGGGCGTATGCGTTTTTTCCTGAATATATTCAGGAAAAAACGCATACGCCCTTTTTGGCCAAGGGCATCATGGTCGAGGTTTTGCCGCTTTTCCTGAGCTTTAAAGGCGATTCGAATCTACCTCCTGAAATCTGTTTCCTGCAATTCTGCCTTGCTTTCAAATCCTCTTCGTTGCCTTCCCTCAATATATTTGTGGACGAGAGTTATCATTTCTAACTCTGCAGGTTTGTGAATTGCAGTGCCCCTGAGCTCCATTTTTCAACTCGCTTTCTTGGGAGCTGGCCGCAAAAGCGCAGGATTGCTTCAGGCCCTATTGTGGTTCCGGGCGGCAGGCTGAGCCTGTGGTTAATTCTTCTTCCTGATGGGAAAATAGAGTGACCTGTGCCTGTCCCCACACCTAGACCTAGTCTCTCATTGGTTCCCCCTCTTCCCGTTCATCCTCAGGACAAATTGCAACCTGTTCGGAACAGGAGGTTAAAGGTGCTCATTATCCAAGGAGGGAGATTGCTAGTAAAGCGGCTGTAATGGCGAGCCCGAGCACAAGGAGATGAGAAATGAGGTGCGTTTTAGAAACCTTTCCCGATCACACGGTGTACCGTCTTCTGGGTTTCTCATGCATGTTTTCGATGTAGGAAGATGCCCTTGAACCTGGAGATTTTGGACCCATGGGATGGATACCACGCAGTATTACTTTAAAGGGTCTGCGTTTGCTCACCCAACCTCACCAAACCTCTCAGCCCCAAGAGTGTCCACCCTTATGTCTCAATCAGCTGTGGGTCTAGAGATGGTCAATCCAGGTGGCATCACAGCCCCTGAACGAATTTTGTAAGAATTTCTCTCTCTTTCACTGTCTTTGTTTCACGGGTTTTTAAAAGTAATTGATTTTTATAATGGGGTTTAGCTGCTTTTCACTGCTGTGTTTATGCCGCTTTACACCCACTTGACTCACTTACAGAGAGATATCAATACATTGGTTTTAAGAGTCTTACTAGTCAGATATATTCTTGGGCGGTGAACAGGGGGTGTTGAATCCAGTTCACTGAGCAAGGAGTAGGTCTTGTCTGTTACATATTGGGTTTATGGAACAGTATCTGAGCTAATTTGCAACCCTTGTGTTATGCATCACCCCACCTCACCTTTCCCGTTAAGCAGCCATAGTGTGTTTTCTAAACGTGTGACGCTGTTCTGTTTTGTAATTCAGTTCAAGTGTAGCGGTTTTTACATTCCCTCTATAAGTGATATCTTATGATAAGTGCCTTTTTCTGTGTGACTTATTTCACTTAGAATCGTCGTACCTAAATCTTCTCATCATGCTGCTACTAGCCTTATGATGTTGATTTCATGCCTGAGTGATATTCCATTGTACATAAGGACCACAACTTCTTTATCCATTTTTCTCTTTCCTGGGATATTTAAGGTGTAATGAAGTGGAGGTTCTTGTCAACAGAGCAGCCCTAAACTTTGGGGTGCCTGTGTCTTGCTGATTTTTAGTTTTCCCAATTTATACGCCTATGAGTGGAAGTGCCCTATGCTCTCTAAGCTGAGTTTTCTAGATGTTTCAGGACACACCGTACACTTCTCCAGAGTGGCTGTTGGCAATTTACATCCCGCCCATCAGCGTAGCAAGGCTCCCGTTTCTCCATGGCCTGTCCTGCATTTCTGGTTTTGACACTTTATTCAGCATGGCCCTTTTGACCGATGGGAAGCGAGACTTCTTTGTAGCGCTGATTTGCCTTTCCAGGTTGCTTGGTTGGCCAAAAAGGGCGTATGCGTTTTTTCCTGAATATATTCAGGAAAAAACGCATACGCCCTTTTTGGCCAAGGGCATCATGGTCGAGGTTTTGCCGCTTTTCCTGTGCTTTAAAGGCGATTCGAATCTACCTCCTGAAATCTGTTTCCTGCAATTCTGCCTTGCTTTCAAATCCTCTTCGTTGCCTTCCCTCAATATATTTGTGGACGAGAGTTATCATTTCTAACTCTGCAGGTTTGTGAATTGCAGTGCCCCTGAGCTCCATTTTTCAACTCGCTTTCTTGGGAGCTGGCCGCAAAAGCGCAGGATTGCTTCAGGCCCTATTGTGGTTCCGGGCGGCAGGCTGAGCCTGTGGTTAATTCTTCTTCCTGATGGGAAAATAGAGTGACCTGTGCCTGTCCCCACACCTAGACCTAGTCTCTCATTGGTTCCCCCTCTTCCTGTTCATCCTCAGGACAAATTTGCAACCT